>NW_027327710.1:0-263526 GCF_047675955.1 Chlorocebus sabaeus | reverse complement strand
TTGAGTCTGGTTTGAGCCGGTGTGGTACGTTTTGCGTCCGGTTTGAGCCATTCAAACCAGGTTTGAGGCAGTCTGGTCCGGTTTTTTCTGATCATAACCGGTTTGAGTCTGTTTGGAGAAGGTCAAAACCGGTTTGAGCAGGTCTGGTGCGATTTGAGCCGCTAAAAACCGGTTTGAGCCAGTCTAATATGGTCAAGACAGGTTTGAGCCGGTCTGGTCCCGTTTGATCGGGTTTGAACTGGTCTGGTTCGGTTTGTGGCTGTCAAAACCGGTTTCAGCCAGTCTCGTCCTGTTTCAGCCGGTCTGGTCGCATTTGAGCCAGTCAAAACGGGTTTGAGACGGTCTGGTCAGGTTTGAGTCTGGTTTGAGACCGTCTTGTCCGGTTTGAGCCGGTCAAAACCGGTTTGAGCCGTTCTGGTCCGTTTTGAGCGGATCAAAACCGGTTTGAGACGGTCTAAGAGCTGGTCTGGTCCGGTTTGATCCGGTATAAGCTGGTCTGGTCCGGTTTGATCCGGTTCAGCCGGTCTGGTTTGGTTTGAGCCAGTGAAAAGTGGTCTGAGCTAGTCTGGTCCGGTTTTAGTTGGTCTGGTCGGGGTTGATCCGGTCAAAACCGGTTTCAGCCGGTCTCGTCCGGTTTCAGCCGGTCTGGTCGGGTTTGAGCTGGTCAACATCAGTTTGAGCTGGTCTGGTCCGGTTTGAGTCCGGTTTGAGCTGGTCAACACCGGTTTGAGCCGGTCTGGTCCAGTTTGAGTCAGGTTTGAGCTGGTCAAAATCGGTTTGTGCTGCTCTGGTCTGATTTGAGCCCGTGAAAACTGATTTGAGCCAGTCTATTCCGGTTTGAGTCCTGTTTGAACGGGTCTGGTTCGGTTTTATCTGTTCTGGTAGGGTTTGAGCTGGTCAAAACCGGTTTGAGCCTGTCTGGACCGGTATGAGTTGGTCAAAAGCGGTTTGCGACCGGTTTGAGCCAGTCAGGTCCGGTTTGCGCTGGTCTGGTCCGGTTTGATCCGTTTTAAGCTGGTCTGGTCCGGTTTGATTCGTTTGAGCCGGTATGGTCTGGTTTCAGCCGTTCTAAAACGGTTTGAGCTGGTCTGGTCCGGTTTGAGTCCGATTTGAGCTAGTCAAAAATGGTTCGAGCCGGTCTGGTCCGGTTTTAGCTGGTCTGGACGGTTTGAGTCAGTCAAAAACAGTTTGAGGCGGTCTCATCCCGTTTCAGCCGGTCTGGTCGGGTTTGAGTCGGTTAAAACCGGTTGAAGCCAGTCTGGTCTGGTTTGATCCGGTTTCAGCAGTTCTGGTCTGATTTGATCCGGTTTGAGCCGGTATGATCCGCTTTGATCTGGTTGAGCCAGTCTGGTCTGGTTTGAGCCGGTCCAAACTGGTTTGAGACGGTCTCGTCCGGTTTCAGCCAGTCTGGTCGTGTTTGAGCCGGTGAAAACGGGTTTGAGACGGTCTGATCCGTTTTGATTCCGGTATGAGCCGGTCAAAAGCGGTTTGAGCAGGTCTAGTCCACTTTGAGCCGGTCAATACCAGTTTGAGCCGGTCTGGCCCGGTTTTAGCCAGTATGGAGGGGTTTGAGTCGGTCAAAACCGGTTTGAGGCGGTCTCGTCCAGTTTTCGCCGGTGTGGTAGGGTTTGAGACGGTCAAAACCGGTTTGAGCCAGTGTGGTAATGTTTGAGTCTTGTTTGAGCTGGTCAAATTGGGTTTGTGCTGCTCTGGTCCGATTTGAGCCCGTCAAAACCGGTCTGAGCCTTTCTGGTCTGGTTTGAGTGCAGTTTGAGACGGACTACACCAGTTTGAGAAGGTGTGGTCCAGTTTGAGTGCAGTTTGAGACGGTCATAACCGGTTAGAGCTGGTCTAGTCCGCTTTGAGCCGGTCAAAACCAGTTTGAGCCGGTCTGGTCCGGTTTTAGCCGGTTTGGACGTGTTTGAGTCGGTCAAAACCGGTTTGAGGCGGTCTCGTCCAGTTTCAGCCCGTCTGGTCGGGTTTGAGCCAGTCATAACTGGTTGGAGCCAGTGTAGTCCTGTTTGAGTCTGGTTTGAGCTGGTCAAATTCCGTTTGTTCTGCTCTGCTCCGATTTGAGCCAGTCAAAACCAGTCTGAGCTGGTCTGGTGCTGTTTGAGTGCGGTTTGAGCCGGACAACACCAGTTTGAGATGGTCTGGTCCGGTTTGAGTGTGGTTTGAGCCGGTCATAACCAGTGAGAGCCGGTCTAGTTCGCATTGAGTCGGTCAAAACCGGTTTGAGCCGTTCTGGTCCGGTTTTAGCCGGTCTGGATGGTTTGAGTAGGTCAAAACCGGTTTGAGGCAGTCTCGTCCAGTTTCAGCCGGTCGGGTCGGGTTTGAGCCGCTCAAAACCGCTTTGAGCAGGTGTCGTTCTGTTTGAGTATGGTTTGAGCTTGTCAAATGCGGTTTGTGCAGCTCTCATCCGATTTGAGCCGGTCAAAACCGGTTTGAGCCAGTCTGGTCCGGTTTGATCCGGTTTAAGCCCTTCTGCTCCGGTTTGTGTCGTTTGAGATGGTGTGATCTGGTTTGAGCCGTCCAAAACCGGTTTTAGCCGGTCTGGTCCTGTTTGAGTGCGCTTTGAGCTGTTCAAAACCGGTTTGAGCCGGTCTGTTCCGGACTGAGTCCGGTTTGAGCCGGTCAACACTGGTTTGAGCCGGTCTGTTCCAGTTTGAGTCATGTTTGAGCCGGACAAAATCGGTTTCTGCTGCTCTGGTCCGATTTGAGCTGGTCAAAACCGGTTTGAGCCGGTCTATTCCTGTTTGAGTGCGATTTGAACGGGTCTGGTCCAGTTTGAGCCAGTCTGGTAGGGTTTGAGCCGGTCAAAACCGGTTTGAGCCTGTCTGGTCCGGTTTCAGATGGTCTGGTCGGGTTTGAGCTGGTTAAAACCGGTTTGTGCCAGTCTGGTCCGATTTGACCCGGTCAAAACCGGTTTGAGGTGGTATCGTCCCATTTCAGCCGGTCTGGTTGGGTTTGAGCCGGTTAAAACTGGTTTGAGCCGCTCTGGTCCGGTTTGATCTGGTTTCAGGGGTTCTGGTCTGGTTTGATCCGGTTTGAACCAGTCTGGTCCGCTTTGATCTGTTTGAGCCAGTCTCGTCTGGTTGGAGCCCGTCCAAACCGGTTTGAGCTGGTCTCGTCCGGTTTCAGCTGGTCTGGTCGGGTTTGAGCCAATCAAAACGGGTTTGAGACGGTCTGCTGTGGTTTGAGTCCGGTTTGAGCCGGACAACACCAGTTTGAGACGGTCTGGTCCGGATTGAGTGCGGTTTGAGCCAGTCATAACCGGTTAGAGCCGGTCTAGTCCGTTTTGAGCTGGTCAAAACTCGTTTGAGACGGTCTGGTCTGGTTTTAGCCAGTCTTTCCGGTATGAGTCGGTCAAAACCGGTTTGAGGCGGTCTCGTCAAGTTTCAGCCGGTCTGGTCGGGTTTGAGCCGGTCAAAACCAGTTTGAGCCGGTGTGGTCCTGTTTGAGTCTGGTTTGAGATGGTCAAATTCGGATAGTGCTGCTCTGCTCCGATTTGAGCTGGTCAAAACCGGTTTGAGCAGGTCTGGTCCGGTTTGAGTCCTGTTTCAGCCGGACCACACCAGTTTGAGACGGTCTGGTCCGGTTTGAGTGCGGTTCGAGCTGGTCATAACCGGTTAGAGCCGGTGTAGTCCGCTTTGAGCCGGTCACAACCGGTTTGAGCCAGTTTGGTCCGGTTTTAGCCGGTCTGGACGGGTTTGAGTCGGTCAAAACCGGTTTGAGGTGGTCTCTTCCAGTTTCAGCCGGTCTGCTCGGGTTTGAGCCAGTCAAAAAACCGGTTTGAGCCAGTCTAATACGGTCAAAACAGGTTAGATCCAGTCTTGTCCTGTTTCAGCCGGTCTGGTCGGGTTTGAGCCCGTCAAAACCGGTTTGTGCCAGTCTGGTCTGATTTGACCCGGTCCAAACCGGTTTGAGGTGGTCTCATCCCTATTCAGCCGGTCTGGTGGGGTATGAGCCGGTTAAAACCGGTTTGAGGCGGTCTGGTCTGGTTTGATCCGGTTTCAGTGGTTCTGGTTCGGTTGGATCCGGTTTGAGCCGGTCTTGTCCGGTTTGATTCGGTAGATCCAGTCTGGACTTTTTTGAGCTGGTCCAAACCGGCTTGAGCAGGTCTGGTCCTGTTTGATCTGGTTTGATGCTGTCTGGTCCGGTTTGAGACGGTGAAAACCGTTTTCAGCCGGTCTGGTGCGGTTTGAGTCCGTTTTGAGCTGGTCTGGTCCTGTTTGAGCCTGTTTCAGCCTGTCTGGTCCGGTTTGATCCGATTTGAGCTGGTCTGGTCCGGTTTCAGCTGATCAAAACCGGTTTGAGCCGATCTGGTCCGTTTTGATCCGGTTTGAGCCGGTCTGGTCTGGTTTGAGTCCGGTTTGTGCCGGTCAACACCGGTTTGAGCCAGTCTGGTCCGGTTTGAGTCCAATTTGAGCCGGTCAAAACCGTTTTGAAACGGTCTGGTCCGGTTTGAGCCGGTCTAAGAGCTGGTCTGTTCCGGTTTGATTCAGTTTGAGCCGGTCTGCTCCGGTTTGAGCCAGTCTAAACTGGTTTGTGCCGTTCTGGTCCTGTTTGATTCCGCTTTGAGCTGGTCAAACCCTGTTTGAGCCAGTCTGGTTCGGTTTAAGCCAGTCTGGTCCAGTTTGATCCGGTTTGATTCTGTCTGGTCCAGTTTGAGCTGGTCAAAACAGGTTTGAGCCGGTCTGTTCCGGTTTGAGTCCAATTTAGCTGGTCAAAACCGGTTTGAGCCGTTCTGTTCCGTATTGTGCGAATCAAAACTGGTTTGAGATGGTCTAAGAGCCGGTCTGGTCTGGTTTGATCCGGTTTAAGCCGGTCTGGTTCGGTTTGATCTGGTTGAGCCGGTCTGGTTCGGTTTGATCCGATTTGAGCCGGTCTGGTCTCGTTTCAGCTGGTCAAAACCGGTTTGCGCCGGTCTGGTCCGTTTTGATCTAGTTTGAGCCTGTCTGGTCCGTTTTGAGCTGTTCTGGTCGGGTTTGAGTCTGGTTCGAGCCGGTCAACACCGGCGTGAGCTGGTCTGGTACGGATTGAATCAATTTTGTGCCGGTGAACACCAGTTTGAGCTGGTCTGGTCCGGTTTGAGTCCGATTTGAGCTGGTCAAAACCGGTTTGAGCCAGTCTGTCCCGGTTTGACCCGGTCAAAACCGGTTTGAGCTGGTCTGGTCTGGTTTGAGTCCGGTTTGTCATGTTCGGTCTGGTTTGAGATGGTCAAAACCGGTTTGAGCCGTTCTGGTCCGTATTGAGAGGATCAAAACCGATTTGAGACGGTCTAAAAGCCGGTCTGGTCTGGTTTGATCTGGTTTAAGCCGGTATGGACCGGTTTGATCTCGTTGAGCCGGTCTGGTTCGGTTTAATCCGATTTGAGCCGGTCTGGTCCGGTTTCAGCTGGTCAAAACCGGTTTTAGGCGGTCTGGTCCATTTTGATCCGGTTTGAGCCTGTCTGGTCCGGTTTGAGCTGTTCTGGTCGGGTTTGAGTCTGGTTCGAGCCAGTCAACACCGGGTAGAGCTGGTCTGGTCCGGTTTGAATCAGGTTTGAGCCGGTCAACACCAGTTTGAGCCGTTCTGGTCCAGTTTGAGTCCGATTTGAGCTGGTCAAAACCGGTTTGAGCTGGTCTGGGCTGGTTTGAGTCCGGTTTGAGCCGGTCTGGTCCGGTTTGAGCCAGTCTAACACGATTTTAGCCGTTCTGGTCCAGTTTGACTCAGGTTTGAGCCAGTCAAACCCTGTTTGTGCCAGTCTGGTTCGGATTAAGACAGTCTCGTCGGGTGTGAGCTGGTCAACCCTAGTTTGAGCCGTCTGGTCTGGTTTGATCTGGTTAATGGCGGTCTGGTCCGGTTTGTTCCAGTTGAGCTGGTCTGTTCTGGTTTGACCCGGTCAAAACCGGTTTGAGCTGGTCTGGTCCGGTTTGAGTCCGGTTTGAGATGGTCTGGTCCGGTTTGAGCCGGACAAAACCGGTTTGGGCCGTTCTGGTCCGTATTGAGCCGATCAAAACCGGTTTCAGACTGTCTAAGTGCCGGTCTGGTCCGGTTTGATCCGGTTTGAGTCTGTCTGGTCCAGTTTGAGCTGGTCAAAACCGGTTGGAGCCAGTCTGGTCCTGTGTGAGCTGGTCAAATACTGTTTGAGCCGGTCTGGTCAGGTTTGATCCGGAGAGCCGGTCTGAGCTTTTGTGAGCTGGTCAAAACTGGTATCAGCCGGTCTGGTCCGATTGAGCCCGTCAAAACCGTTTTCAGCCGGTCTGGTCCGGTTTGAGTCCGGTTTGAGCTGGTCTGGTCCGGTTTCAGCTGGTCAAAACCTGTTTGAGCCGGTCTGGTCCGTTTTGATCCGGTTTGAGCCTGTCTCGTCCGGTTTGAGCCGTTCTGGTCCAGTTTGAGTCTGGTTCGAGTGAATCAACACCGGTTTGAGCCAGTCTGGTCCGGTTTGTGTCAGGTTTGAGCCGGTCAATACCAGTTTGAGCCGGTCTGGTCCGGTTTGAGTCCGATTTGAGCCAGTCAAAACCGGATTGAGCTGGTCTGGTCTGGTTTGAGCCGGTCTAAGAGCCGGTCTGCTACGGTTTGATTTGTTTTGAGCAGGTCTGGTCTGGTTTGAGCCAGTCTAACGCGGTTTGAGCCATTCTGGACCTGTTTGAGTCCAGTTTGAGCCGGTCAAACCGTGTTTGAGCCAGTCTGGTCCGGTTTAAGTCAGTCTGGTCGGGTTTGAGCCAGTCAAGCCTGATTTGAGACTGTCTGGTCTGGTTAGATCCGGTTAAAGCCAGTCTGGTCTGGTTTGAGTCCAATTTGAGCTGGTCAAAACCAGATTGAGCCGCTCTGGTCTGGTTTGAGCCAGTCTAAGAGCCGGTCTGGTACGGTTTGATTCGGTTTGAGCTGGTCTGGTCCGGTTTGAGCCAGTCTAACCCGGTTTGAGCCGTTCTGGACCCGTTTGTGTCCAGTTTGAGCCGGTCAAACCCTGTTTGTGCCAGTCTGGTCCGGTTTAAGCCAGTCTGGTCGGGTTTGAGCCGGTCAACCCTGGTTTGAGCCAGTCTCGTCCGGTTAGATCCGGTTAAAGCATGTCTGGTCCGGTTTGGGTCCTATTTGAGCCAGTCAAAACCGGTTTGAGCCATTCTGGTCCGTATTGAGCCAATCAAAACTGGTTTGAGACTGTCTAAGGGCAAGTCTGGTCCGGTTTGTAAGGGCCAATCTGGTCCAGTGTGATCCAGTTTGAGTCTGTCTGGTCCGGTTTGAGCTGGTCAAAACCGGTTTGAGCTGGTCTGTTCCGGTTTGAGTCCAATTTTGAGCGGGTAAAAACCGGTTTGAGCCGGTCTGGTCCGGTGTGAGCTGGTCAAATCCTGTTTCAGCCAGTCTGGTGCGGTTTGAGCCGGTTTGAGCCGGTCTGGTCCGGTTTCATGCGGTAGAGCCGGTCTGGGCTTTTGTGAGCTGGTCAAAACCCTTTTTAGCTGGTCTGGTCCGGTTTGATCCGGTTTGATGCGGTCTGGTCCGGTTTCAGCCGGTCAAAACCGTTTTCAGCTGGTCTGGTCCGATTTGAGTCCGGTTAGAGCTGGTGTGGTCCGGTTTCAGCTGGTCAAAACCGGTTTGAGCTGGTCTCGTCCGTTTTGATCCGCTTTGAGACTGTCTGGTCCGGTTTGAGCCGTTCTGGTCCGGTTTGAGAGTGGTTCGAGCCGGTCAATACCGGTTTGAGCCGGTCTGTTCCGGTTTGAGTCCAGTTTGAGCCAGTCAACACCAGTTTGAGCCGGTCAGGTCCGGTTTGAGTCCGATTTGAGCCGGTCAAAACTGGTTGGAGCCGGTGTGCTCTGGTTTGATCTGGTCTAAGAGTCGTTCTGGTCCGGTTTGATTCGGTGTGAGCTGGTCTGGTCCGGTTTGAGCCAGTCTAACCCGGTTTGAGCAGTTCTGGTCCGGTTTGAGTCGGGTTTGAGCCGGTCAAACCCTGTTTGAGCCAGTCTGGTTCGGTTTAAGCCAGTCTGGTCGGGTTTGAGCCGGTCAACCCTGGTTTGAGCCGGTCTGGTCTGGTTTGATCCGGTTAAAGCCGATCTGGTCCGGTTTGATGCGGTTGAGCTGGTCTGCTCTGGTTTGACCCAGTCAAAACGGGTTTGAGATGGTCTGGTCCGGATTGAGCCCGTCAAAACCGGTTTGAGCCATTCTGGTCCGTATTGAGCCGATCAAAACCGGTTTGAGACTGTCTAAGGGCCGATCTGGTCTGGTTTGATCTGGTTTGATTCTGTCTGGTCCGCTTTGATCTGGTTGAGCCAGTCTGGTGTGGTTTCAACCAGACCAAACGGGTTTGAGCCGGACTGGTCTGGTTTGATCCAGTTTCCGTGGTTCTGGTCCGGTTTGATCCGGTTTCAGCCGGTCTGGTCCGCTTTGTTCTGTTTGAGCCAGTCTGGTCTGGTTTCAGGCGGTCCAAACCGGTTTGAACCGGTCTCGTCCGGTTTCAGCCGGTCTGGTCGGGTTTGAGCTGGTCAAAACGGGTTTGAGACGGTCTGGTCCGGTTTGAGACCGGTTTGTGCCGGTCAAAACCGGTTTGAGCCGGTCTGGTCCGCTTCGAGTCCGGTTTGAGCCGGACAACACCAGTTTGAGAGGGTCTGCTCCGGTTTGAGTGCAGTTTGAGCCGGTCATAACCAGTTATATCCGGTCTAGTCCGCTTTGAGCCGGTCAAAAGCAGTTTGAGCCGGTCTGGTCTGGTTTTAGCCGGTCTGGACGGGTTTGAGTCAGTCAAAACCGGTTTGAGGCGGTCTCGTACAGTTTCAGCTGGTCTGGTAGGGTTTGAGCCAGTCAAAAGCGGTTTGAGCCCGTGTGGTCCTGTTTGAGTCTGGTTTGAGCTCGTCAAATTCGGTTTGTGCTGCTCTGGTCCGATGTGAGCCGGTCAAAACCGGTCTGAGCCGGTCTGGTCCGGTTTGAGTGCGGTTTGAGCCGGACAACAGCAGTTTGAGACGGTCTGGTCTGGTTTGATCCAGTTTAAGCCTGTGTGGTCCAATTTGATTCGTTTGAGCCGGTATGGTCCGTTTTGAGCCGTTCAAAACCGGTTTGAGTCGCTCTGGTCCGGTTTGAGTCCGGTTTGAGCTGGTCAACACTGGTTTGAACCAGTCTGGTACAGTTTGAGTCAGGTTTCACCCGGTCAACACCGGTTTGTTCCGTTCTAGTCCGGTTTGAGTCTCGTTTGAGCCAGTCTGGTCCGGTTTGAGCCTGTCAAATCCAGTTTGAGCCGTTCTGGTCCGTTTTGAGCTGATCAAAGCCGGTTTGAGACGGTCTAAGATCCGGTCTGGTCCGGTTTGATCCGGTATATGCTGGTGTGGTCCGGTTTGATCTGGTTGAGCCGGTCTGGTTCGGTTTGAGACGGTCAAAAGTGGTCTCAGCCAGTCTGGTCCGGTTTTAGTTGCTCTGATCGGAGTTGACCCGGTCAAAACCGGTTTCAGCAGGTCTCATCCGGATTCAGCCGGTCTGGTCGGGTTTGATCCAGTGAAAACCGGTTTGAGCCGGTCTGGTCCTGTCTGAGTCTGGTTTGAGCTGGTCAAAATCGGTTTGTGCTGCTCTGGTCCGATGTGAGCTGGTGAAAACCGGTTTGAACCGGTCTATTCCTGTTTGAGTCTGGTTTGAACGGGTCTGGTCCGGTTTTAGTCAGTCTGGTGGGGTTTGAGCCGGTCAAAACCGGTTTGAGCCTGTCTGGTCCCGTTTCAGACGGTCTGGTCGGGTTTGAGCCGGTCAAAACCGGTCTGTGCTGGTCTGGTCTGATTTGACCCGGTCAAAACCGGTTTGATGCGGTCTCGTCCCAATTCAGCCGGTCTGGTCGGGTTTGAGCGGGATAAAACCGGTTTCAGCCGGTCTGGTCCGGTTTGATCCGGTTTCAGCGGTTCTGGTCCAGTTTGATCCGGTTTGAGCCGATCTGGTCCGCTTTGATCTACTTGATCAAGTCTGGTCTGGTTTGAGCCACTCCAAACCGGTTTGAGCTGGTCTCGTCCGGTTTCAGCCGGTCTGGTCGGGTTTGAGACAGTCAAAACGGGTTTCAGATGGTAGGGTCCAGTTTAGGTCTGGTTTCAGCCGGACAACACCAGTTTGAGATGGTCTTGTCCGGTTTGAGTGCGGTTTGATACGGTCATAACCCGTTAGAGTCAGTCTAGTCCACTTTGAGCCAGTCAAAACCGGTTTGAGCTGGTCTGGTCTGGTTTTAGCCGGTCTGGACGGGTTTGAGTTGGTCAAAACCGGTTTGAGCCGGTGTGGTCCTGTTTGAGTCTGGTTTGAGCTGTTCAAATTCGGTTTGTGCTGCTCTGGTTCGATTTGAGCCGATCAAACCGGTTTGAGCCGGTCTGGTCCGGTTTGATCCGGTTTCAGCGGTTCTGGTCCGGTTTGATCCGGTTTGAGCCGGTCTGGTCCTCCTTGATCTAGTTGAGTCATTCTCGTCTGGTTTGAGTCGGTCCTAACCGGTTTGAGGCGGTCCCGTCTGGTTTCAGCCAGTCTGGTCGGGTTTCAGCCAGTCAAAACGGGTTTGAGACGGTCTGGTCTGGTTTGAGTCCGGTTTGAGGCGGTCAAAACCGGTTTGAGCCATTGTGGTTTTGTTTGAGTCTGGTTTGAGCTGGTCAAATTCGGTTTGTGCTGCTCTCCTCCGATTTCAGCCGGTGAAAACCGGTTTGAGCCAGTCTGGTCCGGTTTGATCCGGTTTAAGTCGGTCTGGTCCAGTTTGATTCGGTTGAGCCGGTATGGTCTGGTTTTGAGCCGTTAAAAACCGGTTTGAGCAGGTCTGGTCCGGTTTGAGTCCTGTTTGAGCAGGTTTGGTCCTTGTCCGGTTTGAGCTGATGAAAACCGATTGGAGCCGGTCTAGTCCGGTTGGAGTGCGGTTTGAGTTGGTCATAACCCGTTAGAGCCAGTCTAGTCCACTTTGAGCCAGTCAAAACCGGTTTGAGCCGGTCTGGTCTGGTTTTAGGCGGTCTGGACGGGTTTGAGTTGGTCAAAACCGGTTTGAGCCAGTGTGGTCCTGTTTGAGTCTGGTTTGAGCTGTTCAAATTCGGTTTGTGCTGCTCTGGTTCGATTTGAGCCGATCAAACCGGTTTGAGCCGGTCTGGTCCGGTTTGATCCGGTTTCAGCGGTTCTGGTTCGGTTTGATCCGGTTTGAGCCGGTCTGGTCGTCCTTGATCTAGTTGAGTCATTCTCGTCTGGTTTGAGTCGGTCCTAACCGGTTTGAGGCGATCCCGTCTGGTTTCAGCCAGTCTGGTCGGGTTTGAGCCAGTCAAAACGGGTTTGAGACGGTCTGGTCCGGTTTGAGTCCGGTTTGAGGTGGTCAAAAGAGGTTTGAGCCGTTGTGGTTTTGTTTGAGTCTGGTTTGAGCTGGTCAAATTCGGTTTGCGCTGCTCTCCTCCGATTTGAGCCGGTGAAAACCGGTTTGAGCCAGTCTGGTCCGGTTTGATCCGTTTTAAGTCGGTCTGGTCCAGTTTGTTTCGGTTGAGCCGGTATGGTCTGGTTTTGAGCCGTTAAAAACCGGTTTGAGCAGGTCTGGTCCGGTTTGAGTCCTGTTTGAGCTGGTTTGGTACGTTTTGCCTCCGGTTTGAGTGGGTCAAAACAGGTTTGAGGCGGTCTGGTCCGGTTTTTTCCAGTCAAAACCGGTTTGAGTCCTTTTGGAGCTGATCAAAACCGGTTTGAGCCGGTCTGGTGCGATTTGAGCCACTAAAAACCGGTTAGAGCCAGTCTAATACGGTCAAAACAGGTTTGAGCCGGTCTGGTCTGTTTTGATCGGGTTTGAACCAGTCTGGTCCGGTTTGTGACGGAAAAAACCAGTTTGATCCGGTTTAAGACGGTCTGCTCTGGTTTGATCCGGTTGAGCAGGTCTGGTCTGGTTTGAGACAGTCAAACCCTGTTTGAGCCGGTCTGTTCCTGTTTGAGTCCGATTTGAGCCATTTAAAACCAGTTTGACCCGGTCTGGTCCTGTTGGAGTCCGGTTTGAGCCAGTCAAAACCGGTTTGAGGCTGTCTGGACTGGTTTGAGCTGGTCAAAAGCGGTTTGCGACCGGTTTGAGCCGGTCTGGTCCGGTTTGAACCGGTCTGGTCCGATTTGATCCGGTTGAGCCAGTATGGTCTGGTTTGAGCCGGTTAACACCTGTTTGAGCCGGTCAGGTCTGGTTTGAGTCCAGTTTGAGCCAGTCGAAACTGGTTTGAGCCGGTCCGGTCCGGTTTGATCAAGTTGGAGCGGTTCTGGTCCTGTTTGATCCGGTTTGAGCCGCTCTGGTCCGCTTTGATCTGTTTGAGCCAGTCTGGTCTGGTTTGAGCCGTTCCAAACCGGTTTGAGCCGGTCTCGTCCAGTTTCAGCCGGTCTGGTCAGGTTTGAGCTGGTCAAAACGGGTTTGAGACGATCAGTTCTGGTTTGAGTCCGGTTTGAGCCAGTCAAAACTGGTTTGAGCCAGTCTGGTCCGGTTTGAGTCTGGTTTGAGCCAGACAACACATGTTTGAGGTGGTCTGGTCCGGTTTGAGTGCGGTTTGAGCCAGTCATAACCGGTTAGAGCCCGTCTAGTCCGCTTTGAGCCGGTCAAAACCGGTTTGAGCTGGTAAGGTCCGGTTTCAGCCGGTCTGGATGGGTTTGAGTCGGTCAAAACTGGTTTGAGGCGGTCTCGTCCAGTTTCAGTCGGTCTGGTCGGGTTTAGCCAGTCAAAACCGGTATGAGCCGGTGTGGTCCTGTTTGAGTCTGGTTTGAGCTGGTCAAATTCGGTTTGTTTAGCTCACGTCCGATTTGAGCCGGTCAAAACTGGTTTGAGCCTGTCTGGTCCGGTTTGATCCGGTTTAATCCAGTCTGGCCCGGTTTGATTCGTTTGAGCCGGTATGGTCTGGTTTGAGCCGTTCAAAACCGGTTTGAGCCAGTCAGGTCCGGTTTGAGTACGGTTTGAGCTGCTCAACACCGGTTTGAGCCAGTCTGGTCCAGTTTGAGTCAGGTTTGAGCCGGTCAAAATCGGTTTGTGCTGCTCTGGTTCGATTTGAGCCCGTCAAAACCGGTTTGAGCCAGTCTATTCCGGTTTGAGTCCTGTTTGAACGGGTCTGGTCCGGTTGTAGCCGGTCTGGTAGGGTTTGAGACGGTCAAAGCCGGTTTGTGCCGTTCCTGTCCGATTTGACCCGGTCAAAACCGGTGTGAGGCCATCTCGTCCCATTTCAGCTGGTCTGGTCGGGTTTGAGCCGGTTAAAACCGCTTTGAGCTGTTCTGGTCCGGTTTGATCCGGTTTCAGCGTTTCTGGCCCGGTTAGATCCGGTTTGAGCCGGTCTGTTCGGCTTTGATCTAGTTGAGCCAGTCTCGTCCAGTTTGAGACGGACCAAACCAGTTTGAGCCGGTCTCATCCGGTTTCAGCTGGTCTGGTCGGGTTTGAGCCAGTCAAAACGGGTTTGAGACGTTCTGGTCCGGTTTGAGTCCGGTTTGAGACGGTCTGGTTCGGTTTGAGCTGGTCAAAACCAGTTTGAGCCGTTCTGGTCCGTTTTGAGCGGATCAAAACCGGTTTGAGCCGGTCAAAACCGGTTTGAGCTGGTCTGGTCCGGTTTGATCCAGTATAAGCCGGTCTGGTCCGGTTTGATCCGCTTGAGCCGGTCTGTTTCGGTTTCAGCCGGTCAAAAGTGGTCTGAGCTAGTCTGGTCCGGTTTTAGTTGGTCTGGTCGGGGTTGACCCATTCAAAACCGGTTTCAGCCGGTCTCGTCCGGTTTCAGCCGGTCTGCTCGGGTTTGAGCTGGTCAAAACCGGTTTGAGCCGGTCTGGTCCGTTTTGAGCGGATCAAAACCGGTTTGAGACGGTCTAAGGGCCGGTCTGGTCCAGTTTGATCTGGTTTCAGCGGTTCTGGTCCGGTTTGATCCGGTTTGAGCCGGTATGGTCCGCCTTGATCTGGTTGAGCCAGTATGGTCTGCTTTGAGACGGTCCAAACCAGTTTCAGCTGGTCTCGTCTGGTCTCAGCCAGTCTGGTCGGGTTTGAGCCGGTCAAAACGTGTTTGAGACGATCTGGTCCGGTTTGAGTCTGGTACGAGCCGGTCAAAACCGTTTTTAGCTGGTCTGGTCCAGTTTGAGTCCGGTTTGAGCTGGACAACACCAATTTGAGACGATCTGGTCCAGATTGAGTGCAGCTTGAGCCGGTCATAACCGGTTAGAGCCGGTCTAGTCTGCTTTGAGCAGTCAAAACCGGTTTGAGCCGGTCTGGTCCGGTTTTAGCCGGTCTGGACGGGTTTCAGTCGGTCAAAACCTGTTAAAGGTGGTCTCGTCCAGTTTCAGCCAGTCTGGTCGGGTTTGAGTCAGTCAAAACTGGTTTGAGCCGGTGTGGTCCTGTTTGAGTCTGGTTTGAGCTGGTCAAATTCGGTTTGTGCTGCTCTCATCTGATTTGAGCTGGTCAAAACTGGTTTAAGCCGGACTGGTCCGGTTTAATCCCGTTTAAGCCTGTCTGGTCCAGTTTGATTCGTTTCAGATGGTATGGTCTGGTATGAGCGTTCAAAACCGGTTTGAGCAGGTCTGCTCCAGTTTGAGTCCTGTTTGAGCTGGTCAACACTGGTTTGAGCCGGTCTGGTCTGGTTTTAGCCAGTCTGGACGGGTTTGTGTCGGTAAAACCGGTTTGGGGCGGTCTCGTCCAGTTTCAGCAGGTCTGGTCGAGTTTGAGTCGGTCAAAACCGGTTTGAGCCGGTGTGGGCCTGTTTGAGTCTGGATTGAGCTGGTCAAATTCGGTTTGTGCTGCTCTCCTCCGATTTGAGCTGGTCAAAACAGGTTTGAGCCGGTCTGCTCCGGTTTGATCTGGTTTAATCCAGTCTGGTCCGGTTTGATTTGTTTGAGCCGGTATGGTCTGATTTGAGCCATTCAAAACCGGTTTGAGCCAGTCTGGTCCGGTTTGAGTCCGGTTTGAGCTGGTCAACACCGTTTTGAGCCGGTCTGGTCCAGTTTGAGTCAGGTTTGAGCCGGTCAAAATCGCTTTGTGCTGCTCTGGTCCGATTTGAGCCCATCACATCCAGTTCGAGCCGGTCTATTCCGGTTTGAGTCCTGTGTGAATGGGTCTGGTCTGGTTGTAGCCGGTCTGGTAGGGTTTGAGCTGGTCAAAACTGGTTTGAGCCTGTCTGGTGCAGTTTCAGACGGTCTGGTCGGGTTAGAGCCGGTCAAAGCCAGTTTGTGCCGGTCTGGTCCGATTTGACCTGGTCAAAACTGCCTTGAGGCGGTCTCCTCCCATTTCAGCCGGTCTGGTCGGGTTTGAGCCAGTTAAAACCGCTTTCAGCCAGTCTGGTCTGGTTTGATCCAGTTTCAGCGTTTCTGGCCTGGTTTGATCCGGTTTGAGCCGGTCTGGTCAGCTTTGATCTAGTTGAGCCAGTCTCCTCTGGTTTGAGTCGGTCCAAACCGGTTTGAGCCGGTCTCGTCCGGTTTCAGCTGGTCTGGTCGGGTTTGATACAGTCAAAACGGGTTTGAGACGGTCTGGTCCGTTTTGAGCCGGTCAAAAACGGTTTGAGTCATTCTGGTCCGTTTTGAACGGATAAAAACCAGTTTGAGACGGTCTAAGGGCTGGTCTGGTCCGGTTTGATCCAGTGTAAGCCGGTCTGGTCCGGTTTGATCCAGTTGAGCCGGTCTGGTTTGGTTTCAGCCGGTCAAAAGTGGTCTGAGCTAGTCTGGTCCGGTTTTAGTTGGTCTGGTTGGGGTTGACCCGTTCAAAACCGGTTTCAGCCGGTCTCGTCTGGTTTCAGCCGGTCTGCTCGGGTTTGAGCTGGTCAAAACCGGTTTGAGCTGGTCTGGTCCGTTTTGAGCGGATCAAAATCGGTTTGAGACGGTCTAAGAGCCGGTCTGGTCCAGTTTGATCCGGTTTCAGCGGTTCTGGTCCGGTTTGATCCGGTTTGAGCCGGTATGGTCCGCCTTGATCTGGTTGAGCCAGTCTGTTCTGGTTTGAGACGGTCCAAACAAGTTTGAGCCGGTCTCGTCTGGTTTCAGCCAGTCTGGTCGGGTTTGAGCTGGTCAAAACGTGTTTGGGACGGTCTGGTCTGGTTTGAGTCCGGTATGAGCAGGTCAAAACCGTTTTTAGCTGGTCTGGTCCGGTTTGAGTCCGGTTTGAGCTGGACAACACCAATTTGAGACGATCTGGTCCGGTTTGAGTGCAGCTTGAGCCGGTCATAACCGGTTAGAGCCTGTCCAGTCCGCTTTGAGCCAGTCAAAACCGGTTTGAGCCGGTCTGGTCCGGTTTTAGCCGGTCTGGACGGGTTTCAGTCGGTCAAAACCTGTTAGAGGCGGTCTCGTCCAGTTTCAGCCAGTCTGGTCGGATTTGAGCCAATCAAAACCGGTTTGAGCCGGTGTGTTCCTGTTTGAGTCTGGTTTGAGCTGGACAAATTCGGTTTGTGCTGCTCTCATCCGATTTGAGCCGGTCAAAACCGGTTTTAGCTGGACTGGTCTGGTTTGATCCCGTTTAAGCCTGTCTGGTCCGGTTTGATTCGTTTCAGATGGTATGGTCTGGTTTGAGCCGTTCAAAACCGGTTTGAGCAGGTCTGTTCCGGTTTGAGTCCTGTTTGAGCTAGTCAACACCGGTTTTAGCCGGTCTGGTCCGGTTTTAGCCAGTCTGGACGGATTTGTGTCGGTAAAACCGGTTTGGGGCAGTCTCGTACAGTTTCAGCCGGTCTGGTCAGATTTTAGTCGGTCAAAACCGGTTTGAGCCAGTGTGGGTCTGTTTGAGTCTGGTTTGAGCTGGTCAAATTCGGTTTGTGTTGCTCTCCTCCGATTTGAGCCGGTCAAAACCGGTTTGAGCCGGTCTGGTCCAGTTTGATCCGGTTTAATCCAGTCTGGTCCGGTTTGATTCGCTTGAGCCAGTATGGTCTGATTTGACCCATTCAAAACCGGTTTGAGCCAGTCTGGTCCGGTTTGAGTCCGGTTTGAGCTGGTCAACACCGTTTTGAGCCGGTCTGGTCGAGTTTGAGTCACGTTTGAGCCGGTCAAAATCGCTTTGTGCTGCTCTGGTCCGATTTGAGCCCGTCACAACCGGTTCGAGCCGGTCTATTCCGGTTTGAGTCCTGTGTGAACGGGTCTGGTCCGGTTGTAGCCGGTCTGGTAGGGTTTGAGCCGGTCAAAACCGGTTTGAGCCTGTCTGGTGCAGTTTCAGACGGTCTGGTCGGGTTAGAGCCGGTCAAAGCCGGTTTGTGCCGGTCTGGTCCGATTTGACCCGGTGAAAACCAGCTTGAGGCGGTCTCGTCCCATTTCAGCCGGTCTGGTCGGGTTTGAGCCGGTTTAAACCGCTTTCAGCCGGTCTGGTCTGGTTTGATCCAGTTTCAGTGTTTCTGGCCCGGTTTGATCCAGTTTGAGCCAGTCTGGTCGGCTTTGATCTAGTTGAGCCAGTCTCCTCTTGTTTGAGTCGGTCCAAACCGGTTTGAGCCGGTCTCATCCGGTTTCAGCTGGTCTGGTCGGGTTTAAGACAGTCAAAACGGGTTTGAGACGGTCTGGTCCGGTTTGAGTCTGGTTTGAGATGGTCTGGTCCGGTTTGAGCTGGTCAAAACCGGTTGGAGCCATTCTGGTCCGTTTTGAGCGGATCAAAACCAGTTTGAGACGGTCTAAGAGCTGGTCTGGTCCGGTTTGATCCAGTGTAAGCCGGTCTGGTCCGGTTTGATCCGGTTGAGCCGCTCTGGTTCGGTTTCAGCCGGTCAAAAGTGGTCTGAGCTAGTCTGGTCCGGTTTTAGTTGGTCTGGTCGGGGTTGACCCATTTAAAACTGGTTTCAGCCGGTCTCGTCTGGTTTCAGCCGGTCTGCTCGGGTTTGAGCTGGTCAAAACCGGTTTGAGCCGGTCTGGTCCTGTTTGAGTATGGTTTGAGCTGGTCAAAATCGGTCTGTGCAGCTCTGGTCCGATGTGAGCCAGTCAAAACTGGTTTGAGCCGGTCTATTCCTGTTTGAGTCCGCTTTGAACGGGTCTGGTCCGGTTTTAGCCGGTCTCTTAGGGTTTTAGCCGGTCAAAACCGGTTTGAGCCTGTCTGGTCCGGTTTAAGACGGTCTGGTCGGGTTTGAGCCGGTCAAAACCGGTTTGTGCCGGTCTGGTCTGATTTGACCCGGTCAAAACCGGTTTGAGGCGGTCTCGTCCCTATTCAGCTGGTCTGTTCGGGTTTGAGCCGGTTAAAACCGGTTTGAGCCGGTTTGGTCCGGTTTGATCCGGTTTCAGCGATTCTGGTCCGGTTTGTTCCGGTTTGAGCCGGTCTGGTCCGCTTTGATCTGGTTGAGTCAGTCAGGTCTGGTTTGAGCTGGTCCAAACCCGTTTGAGGCGGTCTCGTCCAGGTTCAGCCAGTCTGGTCGGGTTTGAGCCGGTCAAAACGAATTTGGGACGGTCTTGTCCGGTTTGAGTCTGGTTGGAGCTGGTCAAAGCCGGTTTGAGGCGGTCTGGTCCGGTTTGAGTCTGGTTTCAGCCGGAAAACACCAATTTGAGACTGTCTGGCCCGGTTTGAGTGTGGTTTGAGCCGGTCATAACCGGTTAGAGCCGGTCAAGTCTGCTTTGAGCTGTTTAAAACAGGTTTGAGTCGGTCTGGTCCGGTTTCATCCGGTCTTGTCGGGTTTTGGCTTGTCAAACCCTGAGTTCATGCTCACCTAAGTTTGCACTCCCCTGAGTGTGCACTCCCCTGAGTGCGCACTCCCCTGAGTGTGCACTCGCCAGAGGGAGGACACCCCTGACTGTGCACTCCCCTGAGTGTGAACTCGCCTGAGTGAGGACTCCCCTGAGTGTGCACTCCACTGCATGTGCACTCCCCTGAGTGTACACTCCCCTGAGTGTGCTCTCCCCTGAGTTTGCACTCCCCTGAGTGAGCACTCCCCTGAGTGCACACACACCTGTGTGTTCACTCGCCTGGGTGTAGACACCCCTGAGTGTGCACTCCCCTGAGTGTTCGTTCCCCAGGGTGTGCACTCCCCTGAGTGAGCGCTCCCCTAAGTGTGCACTCCTATGAGTTTGCACTCTCCTGACTGAGGACTCCCCTGAGTGTGCCCTCCCCTGAGTGTGCGCTCCCCTGAGTGTGCGCTCCCCTGAGTGTACACTCCCCTGAGTGTGCACTCCCCTGAGTGAGGACTCCACTGAGTGCACACTATCCTGAGTGTGCACTTCCATGAGTGAGCGCTCTCCTGGGTGTGCATTCGCCTGTGAGAGTAATCCGCTGAGTGTGCACTCCCCTGAGTGTGCGCTCACTTTACTGAAAACTCCCCTGAGTGAGCGCTCCCCTGAGTATGCACTCCCCTGAGTGTGCGCTCCCCTGAGTGTGCACTTCCCTGAGTGAGCGCTCCCCTGAGTGTGCACTCCCCTGAGTGTGCACTCGCCTGAGTGAGGACACCCCTGAATGTGAACTCGCCTGAGTGAGGACTCCCCTGAGTGTGCACTCCACTGAATGTGCACTCCCCTGAGTGTACACTCCCCTGTGTGTGCTTTCCCCTGACTGTGGACTCCCCTGAGTGAGCACTACCAGGAGAGCACACACCCCTGAGTGTGCACTTGCCGGGGTGTAGACACCCCTGAGTGTGCACTACTCTGAGTGTGCACTCACCTGAGTGTTCACTCTTCAGGGTGTGTACTCCCCTGGGTTCGCATTCCCCTGAGTGTGCAATTGCCTGGGTGAAGTCACCCCTGAGTGTGCCCTCCCCTGTGTGTGAGCTCCACTGTGTGTGCACTCCCCTGGGTGTGCTCTCCCCTGAGTGAGGACTCCACTGAGTGCACACTATCCTGAGTGACCACTCCCATGAGTGTGCGCTCTCCTGAGTGTGCACTCGCCTGTGTGAGCACTCCCCTGAGTGTGCACTCCCCTGAGCGTGCGCTCACTTTACTGAAAACTCCCCTGAGTGTGCACTTCCCTGAGTGAGTGCTCCCCTGAGTGTGCACTTCCCTGAGTGTGCACTCGCCTGAGTGAGGACACCCCTGAGTGTGCACTCGCCTGGGTGAGAACGCCCCTAAGTGTGCATTCACCTGAGTGTACGTTCACCTGATTGTGCACTTGCCTGAGTGAGGACACCCCTGAGTGTAAACTCCCCTGAGTGTGCTCTCCCCTGAGTGTGAACTCCCCTGAGTGAGCGGTCTCCTGAGGGGGCACTCGCTTGAGTGATGACTCCTTTGAGTGAGCCCTCCCCTGAATGCGCACTCTTCTGAGTTCGCACTGTAACGAGTGAGGACTTCCCTGAGTGAGGCTCCCCTGAGTGTGCACTCCCCTGAGTGCATGCTCACCTGAGTGTTCACTCCCCTGACTGCACACTCCCCTGCTTGTGCACTCGCCAGAGTGAGGACACCGCAGATTGTGCACTCCCCTGGGTGTGAACTTGCCTGAGTGAAGACTCCCCTGATCGTGCACTCTACTGAATGTGCACTCCCCTGAGTGTACACTCCCCTGAGTGTGCTCTCCCCTGAGTGAGCACTCCAATGAGTGAGCGCTCTCCTGAGTGTGCACTCGCCTGTGTGAGGTCTCCTCTGAGTGTGCATTCCAATGAGTGTGCGCTCACTTTACTGAAAACTCCCCTGAGTGTGCACTCCCCTGACTGTTCGCTCCCCAGGGTGTGCACACCCATAAGTGAACGCTCCCCTGAGTGTGCACTCCTCTGAATTTGCTCTCTCCTGAGTGGGGACTCACATGAGTGTGCGCTCACCAGTGTGTGCACTCCCCTGAGTGCACTCGCCTGAGTGAGGACTACTGAGTGTGACGTCGCCTGAGTGAGGACGACCCTAAGTGTGCACTCCCCTGATTGCACGCTCACATGAGTGTGCACTCCCCTGTGTGCGCACTCCTGAGTGTGCACTCGCCTAAGTGAGGACACCCCTGAGTGTGCACTCCCCTGAGTGTGAACTCTCCTGAGTGAGGACTCCCCTGAGTGTGCACTCCACTGAATGTGCACTCCCCTGAGTGTACACTCCCCTGAGTGTGCTCTCCCCTGTGTGTGCACTCCCCAGAGTGCACACACACCTGAGTGTGCACACGCCTTTGTGTAGACAGCCCTGAGTGAGCACTCCCCTGAGTGTGCACTCCCCTGAGGGTTCGCTCCCCAGGGTGTGCACTCCCCTGAGTGAGCGCTCCCCTGAGTGTGCTCTCCTCTGTGTTTGCACTCTCCTGAGTGAGGAATCCCCTGAGTGTGCCCTTCCCTGAGTGTGCTCTCCCCTGACTGTGCACTCCCCTGAGTGAGCACTCCCCGGAGTGCACATACCCCTGAGTGTGCACTCCTCTGTGTGTGCACTCCCCTGAGTGTTCACTCTTTAGGGTGTGTACTCCCCTGGGTTCGCATTCCCCTGAGTGTGCAATTGCCTGGGTGAAGGCACCCCTGAGTGTGCCCTCCCCTGAGTGTGTGCTCCCCTGTGTGTGCACTCCCCTGAGTGTGCTCTCCCCTGAGTGAGGACTACACTGATTGCACACTATCCTGAGTGAGCACTCCCATGGGTGAGCGCTCTCCTGAGTGTGCACTCGCCTGTGTGAGGACACCCCTGTGTGTGCTCTCCAATGAGCGTACGCTCAATTTACTGAAAACTCCCCTGAGTGAGCGCTCCCCTGAGTGTGCACTCCCCTGAGTGTGTGCTCCCCTGAGGGTGCACTTCCCTGAGTGAGCACTCCCCTGAGTGTGCACTTCCCTGAGTGTGCACTCGCCTGAGTGAGGACACCACTGAGTTTGCACTCGCCTGGGAGAGGACGCCCCGAAGTGTGCATTCACCTGAGTGTACGTTCACCTGATTGTGCACTCGCCTGAGTGAGGACACCCCTGAGTGTACACTCCCCTGAGTGTGAACACCCCTGAGTGAGCAGTCTCTGGAGGGGGCACTCGCTTGGGTGATGACTCCTTTGAGTGAGCCCTGTCCTGAGTGCACACTCTTCTGAGTTCGCACTCTAACGAGTGAGGACTTCCCTGAGTGAGGCTCCCCTGAGTGTGCACTCCCCTGAGTGTTCACACTTCAGGGTGTGCCCTCCCCTGAGTGTGCACTCCCCTGAGTGCGCACTCCCCCGAGTGTGCAATTGCCTGGTGAAGGCAAACCAGAGTGTGCCCTCCCCTGAGTGTGCGCTCCCCTGTGTGTGCACACCCCTGAGATTGCAGTCCCCTGAGAGAGGAGTCCACTGAGTGCACACTATCCTGGGTGTGCACTCCTATGAGTGAGCGCTCTCCTGAGTGTTCACTCAACTGAGTGAGCACTACCCTGAGTGTGCACTACCCTGAGGGAGCACTCCCGTGTGTGTGCACTCCCCTGAGTGTGCACTCGCCTGAGTGAGGACTACTGAGTGTGAAGTCGCCTGAGTGAGGACGCCTCTAAGTGTGCACTCCCCTGAGTGCACGCTCACCTGAATGTGACCTCCCCTGAGTGCACACTCCCCTGAGTGTGAACTCGCCAGAGTGAGGACTCCCCTGAGTGTGCACTCCACTGAATGTGCACTCCCTGGACTGTACACTCCCCTGAGTGTGCTCTCCCCTGAGTGTGCACTCCCCTGAGTGAGCACTCCCCTGAGTGCACTCACATCTGTGTGTGCACTCGCCTGGGTGTAGACACACCTGAGTGTGCACTCCCTTGAGTGTGCACTCCCCTGAGTGTGCACTCTTCAGGGTGTGCACTCCCCTGAATGTGCGCTCCCTGAGTGTGCAATTCACGGGGTGAGCGCTCCCCTGAGTGTGCACTCCCCTGATTGTGCACTCGCCTGTGTGAGGACACCCCTGAATGTGCAATCGCCTGAATGTGAACTCGCCTGAGTGAGGACTCCCCTGAGTGTGCACTCCACTGAATATGCACTCCCCTGAGTGTTCACTCTTCAGGGTGTGCACTCCCCTGAGTGTTCACTCCCCTGAGTGCGCACTCCCCTGAGTGTGCACTCGCCTGGGTGTAGACACTTCTGAGTGTGCACTCCCCTGAGTGTGCACTCCCCTGAGTGTGCACTCCCCTGAGCGTTCACTCTTCAGGATGTGAACTCCCCTAAGTGTGCGCTCCCCTGAGTGCGCACTCCCCTGAGTGTGCACTCGCCTGAATGAGGACTACGGAGTGAGAACTCGCCTGAGTGAGGAGTCCCCTGAGTGTGCACTCCCCTGAGTGCATGCTCACCTGAGTGTGCACTCCCCTGAGTGTTCACTACTCAGGGTGTGCACTCCCCTGTGTGTGCGCTCCCCTGAATGCGCACTCCCCTGAGTGTGCACTCGCCTGTGTGAAGGCACCCCTGAGTGTGCACTCTCCTGAGTGTGCGCTCCCCCGTGTGTGCACTTCCCTGAGTGAGCGCTCCCCTGAGTGTGCAATCCCGAGTGTGCACTCGCCTGAGTGAGGGCTTCTGAGTGTGAAATCGCATGAGTGGGAACTCCCCTGAGTGTGCACCCACTGAGTGCATGCTCACCTGAGTGTGCACTCCCCTGAGTGCTCACTCACCTGAGTGTGCACTCGCCTGAGTGAAGACTCCCTTGAGTGTGCACTCCACTGAATGAGCACTCCTTTGAGTGTACACTCCCCTGAGTGTGCTCTTCCCTGTGTGTGCACTCACCTGAGTGAGGACTACTGAGTGAGAACTCGCCTGAGTGAGGACTCCCCTGAATGCGCACTCCCCTGAGTGCATGCTCACCTGAGTGTGCACTCCCCTGAGTGTGCACTCGCCTGAGTGAGGACACACCTGAGTATGCACTCCCCTGAGTGTGAACTCGCCTTTGTGAGGACTCCCCTGAGTGTGCACTCCACTGAATGTGCACTTCCCAGAGTGTGCACTCCCCTGAGTGTGCACTCGCATGGGTGTAGACACCCCTGAGTGTACACTCCCCTGAGTGTGCTCTCCCCTGAGTGTGCACTCCCCTGAGTGTGTGCTCACTTTACTGAAAACTTCCCTGAGTGAGCGCTCCCCTGAGTGTGCACTCCCCTTAGTGTGCACTCCCCTTAGTGTGCACTCGCCTGAGTGAGGACTACTGAGTGTGAAGTCACCTGAGTGAAGACGCCCGTAAGTGTGCACTCACCTGAGTGCACGCTCACGTGAGTGTGCACTCGCCTGAGTGAGGACACCCCTGAGTGTGCACTCCCCTGAGTGTGAACTCGCATGAGTGAGGACTCGCCTGAGTGTGGACTCCCCTGAGTGCATGCTCACCTGAGTGTGCACTCCCCTGAGTGTGCTCTCCCCTGAGTGTACACTCGCCTGAGTGAGGACTACTGAGTGAGAACTCGCCTGAGTGAGGACTCCCCTGAGTGTACACTCGCCTGAGTGCAGGCTCACCAGAGTGTGCACTCCCCTGAGTGAGCACTCGCCTGAGTGATGACACCCCTGAGTGTGCAATCCAATGAGTGTTAACTCGCCTGAGTGAGGACTCCCCTGAGTGTGCACTCCACTGAATGTGCACTACCCGAAGTTTGCACTCCCCTGAGTGTGCTCTCCCCTGAGTGCGCACTCCACTGAGTGTGCACTGGCCTGGGTGTAGACACCCCTGAGTGAGCATTCCCCTGGGTGAGTACTCCCCTGAGTGTTCATTCTTCAGGATGTGTACTCCCCTGGGTGTGCGCTCCCCTGAGTGCACACTCCCCAGTGTGTGCACTCTCCTGGGTGAAGTCACCCCTGAGTTTGCTCTCCCCTGAGTGTACACTCCCCTGAGTGTTCCCTCCCCAGGGTGTGCACTCCACTGAGTGTGCGCTCCCCTGAGTGTGCACTCCGCTGTGTGAGTGCTCCCCTGAGTGCACACTTCCCTGAGTGTGGACTCGCCTGGGTGAAGAGACACCTGAGTGTGCACTCCCCTGAGTGTGCACACCCCTGACTGTCCTCTCCCCAGGGTGTGCACTCCCCTGAGTGAACGCTCCCCTGAGTGTGCACTCCTCTGAGTTTGCACTCTCCTGAGTGAGGAATCCCCTGAGAGTGCCCTCCCCTGAGTGTGCGCTCCCCTGAGTGTGCCCTCCCCTGAGTGTGTACTCCCCTGTGTGTTCACTCCCCTGAGTGAGGACTCCACTGTGTGCACACTATCCTGAGTGTGCACTCCCATGTGTGAGCACTCTCGTGAGTGTGCACACACCTTTGTGAGGAATCCCCTGAGTGTGCACTCCCCTGAGTGTGCGCTCAATTTACTGTAAACTCCCCTGAGTGAGCGCTCCCCTTAATATGCAATCCCCTGAGTGTGCGCTCCCATGAGTGTGCACTTCCCTGAGTGAGCGCTTCCCTGAGTGTGCACTCCCCTTTGTGTGCACTCGCCCAAGTGAGGACACCCCTGAGTGTGCACTCCCCTGAGTGTGCGCTTCCCTGAGTGTGCACTCCCCTGAGTGTGCACTCCCCTGAGTGAGGACTCCACTGAGTGCACACTATCCTGAGTGTGCACTCCCATGAGTGAGCGCTCTCCTGGGTGTGCACTCGCCTGTGTGAGGAATCCCCTGAGTGTGCACTCCTCTGAGTGTGTGCTCACTTTACTGAAAACTCCCCTGAGTGAGCGCTCCCCTGAGTATGCACTCCCCTGAGTGTGCGCTCCCCTGAGTGTGCACTTCCCTGAGTGAGCGCTCCCCTGATTGTGCACTGCCCTGAGTGTGCACTCGCCTAAGTGAGGACACCCCTGTGTGTGCACTCCCCTGTGTGTGAACTCGCCTGAGTGAGGACTCCCCTGAGTGTGCACTCCACTGAATATGCACTCCCCTGAGTGTAGACTCCCTGTGTGTGCTCTCCCCTGACTGTGCACTCCCCTGAGTGAGCACTCCCCGGAGTGCACACACCCCTGAGTGTGCACTCGCCGGTGTGTAGACACCGCTGAGTGTGCTCTCCTCTGAGTGTGCACTCCCCTGAGTGTTCACTCTTCAGGGTGTGTACTCCCCTGGGTTTGCATTCCCCTGAGGGTGCAATTGCCTGGGTGAAGGCACCCCTGAGTGTGCCCTCCCCTGAGTGTGCGCTCCCCTGTGTGTGCACTCCCCTGAGTGTGCTCTCCCCTGAGTGAGGACTCCACTGAGTGCACACTATCCTGAGTGAGCACTCCCATGGGTGACCACTCTCCTGAGTGTGCACTCGCCTGTGTGAAGACTCCCCTGTGTGTGCACTCCACTGAGCGTGTGCTCACTTTACTGAAATCACCCCTGAGTGAGCGCTCCCCTGAGTGTGCACTCCCCTGAGTGTGCGCTCCCCTGAGGGTGCACTTCCCTGAGACTGCACTCGCCTGAGTGAGGACACCCCTGAGTTTCCAGTCGCCTGGGTGAGGACGCCCCTATGTGTGCATTCACCTGAGTGTACGTTCACCTGATTGTGCACTCTCCTGTGTGAGGACACCCCTGAGTGTACACTCCTCTGAGTGCCCTCTCCCCTGAGTGTGAACTCCCCTGAGTGAGCGGTCTCCTGAGGGGGCACTCGCTTGAGTGATGACTCCTTTGAGTGAGCCCTCCCATGAGTGCGCACTCTTCTGAGTTTGCACTCTAACGACTGAGGACTTCCCTGAGTGAGGCTTCCCTGAGTGTGCACTCCCCTGAGTGTTCACCCTTCAGGGTGTGCACTCCCCTGAGTGCGCACTCCCCTGAGTGTGCAATTGCCTGGGTGAAGGCAACCCTGAGTGTGCCCTCCCTTGAGTGTGCGCTCCCCTGTGTGTGAACTCCCCTGAGTGTGCACTCCCCTGAGTGAGGACTCCACTGAGTGCACACTATCCTGTGTGTGCACTCCCATGAGTGAGCGCTCTCCTGAGTGTGCACTCAACTGAGTGTGCGCTCCCCTGAGTGTGCACTTCCCTGAGTGAGCGCTCCCCTGTGTGTGCACTCCCCTGGGTGTGCACTCGCCTCAGTGAGGACGACTGAGTGTGAAGTCGCCTGAGTGAGGAAGCCTCTAAGTGTGCACTCCCGAGTGCACGCTCACCTGAATGTGACCTCCCCTGAGTGCACACTCCCCTGATTGTGCACTCGCCTGAGTAAGGACACACCTGAGAGTGCCCTCCCCTGAGTGTGAACTCGCCTGAGTGAGGACTCCCCTGAGTGTGCATTCCCCTGAGTGCATGCTCACCTGAGTGTGCACTACCCTGAGTTCGTGCTCCCCTGTGTGTGCACTTGCCTGAGTGAGGACACCCCTGAGTGTGCACTCCCCTAAGTGTGCACTCGCCAGAGTGAGGACTCCCCTGAGTGTGCACTCCACTGAATGTGCACTCCCCGGAGTGTACACTCCCCTGAGTGTGCTCTCCCCAGAGTGTGCATTCCCCCGAGTGAGCACTCCCCTGAGTGCACTCACATCTGTGTGTGCACTCGCCTGGGTGTAGACACCCCTGGGTGTGCACTCCCCTGAGTGTGCACTCCCCTGATTGTTCACTCTTTAGGGTGTGCACTCCCCTGAGTGTGCGCTCCCCTGAGTGTGCACTTCACTGGGTGAGTGCTCCCCTGAGTGTGCACTCCCCTGAATGTGCATTCGCCTGAGTGAGGACACCCCTGAGTGTGCAATCGCCTGAGTGTGAACTCGCCTGGGTGAGGACTCCACTGAATGTGCACTCCCCTGAGTGTACACTCCCCTGAGTGTGCCCTCCCCTGAGTGTGCACTCCCCTGAGTGACCACTCCAATGAGTGAGCGCTCCCTTGAGTGTGCACTCCCCTGACTGTGCACTCCCCTGAATGCATGCTCACCTGAGGCTGCACTCCCTTGAGTGTACACTCCCCTGAGTGTGCTCTCCCCTGAGTGTGCACTCCCCTGAGTGTGCACACCCCTGACTGTCCTCTCCCCAGGGTGTGCACTCCCCTGAGTGAACGCTCCCCTGAGTGTGCACTCCTCTGAGTTTGCACTCTCCTGAGTGAGGAATCCCCTGAGAGTGCCCTCCCCTGAGTGTGCGCTCCCCTGAGTGTGCCCTCCCCTGAGTGTGTACTCCCCTGTGTGTTCACTCCCCTGAGTGAGGACTCCACTGTGTGCACACTATCCTGAGTGTGCACTCCCATGTGTGAGCACTCTCGTGAGTGTGCACACACCTGTGTGAGGAATCCCCTGAGTGTGCACTCCCCTGAGTGTGCGCTCAATTTACTGTAAACTCCCCTGAGTGAGCGCTCCCCTTAATATGCAATCCCCTGAGTGTGCGCTCCCATGAGTGTGCACTTCCCTGAGTGAGCGCTTCCCTGAGTGTGCACTCCCCTTTGTGTGCACTCGCCCAAGTGAGGACACCCCTGAGTGTGCACTCCCCTGAGTGTGCGCTTCCCTGAGTGTGCACTCCCCTGAGTGTGCACTCCCCTGAGTGAGGACTCCACTGAGTGCACACTATCCTGAGTGTGCACTCCCATGAGTGAGCGCTCTCCTGGGTGTGCACTCGCCTGTGTGAGGAATCCCCTGAGTGTGCACTCCTCTGAGTGTGTGCTCACTTTACTGAAAACTCCCCTGAGTGAGCGCTCCCCTGAGTATGCACTCCCCTGAGTGTGCGCTCCCCTGAGTGTGCACTTCCCTGAGTGAGCGCTCCCCTGATTGTGCACTGCCCTGAGTGTGCACTCGCCTAAGTGAGGACACCCCTGTGTGTGCACTCCCCTGTGTGTGAACTCGCCTGAGTGAGGACTCCCCTGAGTGTGCACTCCACTGAATATGCACTCCCCTGAGTGTAGACTCCCTGTGTGTGCTCTCCCCTGACTGTGCACTCCCCTGAGTGAGCACTCCCCGGAGTGCACACACCCCTGAGTGTGCACTCGCCGGTGTGTAGACACCGCTGAGTGTGTTCTCCTCTGAGTGTGCACTCCCCTGAGTGTTCACTCTTCAGGGTGTGTACTCCCCTGGGTTTGCATTCCCCTGAGGGTGCAATTGCCTGGGTGAAGGCACCCCTGAGTGTGCCCTCCCGTGAGTGTGCGCTCCCCTGTGTGTGCACTCCCCTGAGTGTGCTCTCCCCTGAGTGAGGACTCCACTGAGTGCACACTATCCTGAGTGAGCACTCCCATGGGTGACCGCTCTCCTGAGTGTGCACTCGCCTGTGTGAAGACTCCCCTGTGTGTGCACTCCACTGAGCGTGCGCTCACTTTACTGAAATCACCCCTGAGTGAGCGCTCCCCTGAGTGTGCACTCCCCTGAGTGTGCGCTCCCCTGAGGGTGCACTTCCCTGAGACTGCACTCGCCTGAGTGAGGACACCCCTGAGTTTCCAGTCACCTGGGTGAGGACGCCCCTATGTGTGCATTCACCTGAGTGTACGTTCACCTGATTGTGCACTCTCCTGTGTGAGGACACCCCTGAGTGTACACTCCTCTGAGTGCCCTCTCCCCTAAGTGTGAACTCCCCTGAGTGAGCGGTCTCCTGAGGGGGCACTCGCTTGAGTGATGACTCCTTTGAGTGAGCCCTCCCATGAGTGCGCACTCTTCTGAGTTTGCACTCTAACGAGTGAGGACTTCCCTGAGTGAGGCTTCCCTGAGTGTGCACTCCCCTGAGTGTTCACTCTTCAGGGTGTGCACTCCCCTGAGTGCGCACTCCCCTGAGTGTGCAATTGCCTGGGTGAAGGCAACCCTGAGTGTGCCCTCCCTTGAGTGTGCGCTCCCCTGTGTGTGAACTCCCCTGAGTGTGCACTCCCCTGAGTGAGGACTCCACTGAGTGCACACTATCCTGTGTGTGCACTCCCATGAGTGAGCGCTCTCCTGAGTGTGCACTCAACTGAGTGTGCGCTCCCCTGAGTGTGCACTTCCCTGAGTGAGCGCTCCCCTGTGTGTGCACTCCCCTGGGTGTGCACTTGCCTCAGTGAGGACGACTGAGTGTGAAGTCGCCTGAGTGAGGAAGCCTCTAAGTGTGCACTCCCGAGTGCACGCTCACCTGAATGTGACCTCCCCTGAGTGCACACTCCCCTGATTGTGCACTCGCCTGAGTAAGGACACACCTGAGAGTGCCCTCCCCTGAGTGTGAACTCGCCTGAGTGAGGACTGCCCTGAGTGTGAACTCCCCTGAGTGCATGCTCACCTGAGTGTGCACTACCCTGAGTTCGTGCTCCCCTGAGTGTGCACTTGCCTGAGTGAGGACACCCCTGAGTGTGCACTCCCCTAAGTGTGCACTCGCCAGAGTGAGGACTCCCCTGAGTGTGCACTCCACTGAATGTGCACTCCCCGGAGTGTACACTCCCCTGAGTGTGCTCTCCCCAGAGTGTGCATTCCCCCGAGTGAGCACTCCCCTGAGTGCACTCACATCTGTGTGTGCACTCGCCTGGGTGTAGACACCCCTGAGTGTGCACTCCCCTGAGTGTGCACTCCCCTGATTGTTCACTCTTTAGGGTGTGCACTCCCCTGAGTGTGCGCTCCCCTGAGTGTGCACTTCACTGGGTGAGTGCTCCCCTGAGTGTGCACTCCCCTGAATGTGCATTCGCCTGAGTGAGGACACCCCTGAGTGTGCAATCGCCTGAGTGTGAACTCGCCTGGGTGAGGACTCCACTGAATGTGCACTCCCCTGAGTGTACACTCCCCTGAGTGTGCCCTCCCCTGAGTGTGCACTCCCCTGAGTGACCACTCCAATGAGTGAGCGCTCCCTTGAGTGTGCACTCCCCTGACTGTGCACTCCCCTGAATGCATGCTCACCTGAGGCTGCACTCCCTTGAGTGTACACTCCCCTGAGTGTGCTCTCCCCTGAGTGTGCACTCCCCTGAGTGTGCACTCACTTTACTGAAATCTCCCCTGAGTGAGCGCTCCACTGAGTCTGCACTCCCCTGAGTGCTTGCTCCCCTGAGTGTGCACTTCGCTGAGTTTGCGCTCCCCTGTGTGCACTCCCCTGAGTGTGCACTTGCCTGAGTGAGGACTACTGAGTGTGAAGTCGCCTGAGTGAGGATGCCCCTAAGTGTGCACTCCCCTGAGGGCATGCTCACCAGAGTGTGCACTCCTCTGAGTGCACACTCCCCTGAATGTGCACTCGCCTGAGTGAGGACACCCCTGAATTTGCATTCCCCTGAGTGTGAACTCGCCTGAGTGAGGACTCCCCTGAGTGTGCACTCCCCTGAGTGAGGATTCCCCTGAGTGTGCTCTTCCCTGAGTGTGCACCTGCCTGAGTGAGGACTACTGTGTGAGTACTCGCCTGAGTGAGGACTCCCCTGAGTTTGCATTCCCCTGAGTGCATGCTTACCTGTGTGTGCACTCCCCTGAGTGCGCACTCCCCTGAGTATTCATGCGCCTGAATGAGGACACCCCCGAGTGTGCACTCCCCTGAGTGTGCACTCGCCTGAGTGAGGATTCCCCTGAGTGTGCACTCCCCTGAGTTTGACACGCCTGAATGAGGACTCCCCTGATTGTGCACTCCACTGAATGTGCACTCCCCTGAGTGTACCCCCACCTGCGTGTGCACTCGCCTGAGTGAGGACTACTGAGTGAGAACTCGCCTGAGAGAGGACTCCCCAGAGTGTGCACTCCACTGAATGAGCACTCCCCTAAGTGTACACTCCCCTGAGTGTGCTCTTCCCTGAGTTTGCACTCGCCTGAGTGAGGATTACTGAGTGAGAACTCGCCTGAGTGAGGACTCCCCTGAGTGTGCACTCCACTGAGTGCATGCTCACCTGCGTGTGCACTCCCCTGATGCGCACTCCCCTGAGTGTGCACTCGCCTGAGGGAACCCCTGAGTGTGCACTCTCCTGAGTGTGAACTCGCCTGAGTGAGGACTCCCCTGAGTGTGCACTCCCTTGAGTGAATGCTCACCTGAGTGTGCACTCCCCTGAGTGCGCTCTCGCCTGAGTGAAGACACCCCTGAGTGTGCACTAACCTGAGTGTGCTCTCCCCTGAGTGTGCATTCCCCTGAGTGTGCGCTCTCTTTACTGAAAACTCCCCTCAGTGAGCGCTCCCCTGAGTGTGCACTCCCCTGAGTGTGCGCTCCCCTGAGGGTGCACTTCCCTGAGTGAGCGCTCCCCTGTGTGTGCACTCCCCTGAGTGTGAACTTGCCTGAGTGAGGACTACTGAGTGTGAAGGTGCCTGAGTGAGGACGCCCCTAAGTGTGCACTCCCCTGAGTGCATTCTCACCTGAGTGTGGACTCCCCTGAGTGCACACTCCCCTGAGTGTGAACTCGCCTGAGTGAGGACTCCCCTGAGTGTGCACTCCACTGTATGAGCACTCCCCTGAGTGTACACTCCCCTGAGTGTGCTCTCGCCTGTGTGTGCACTGGCCTGAGTGAGGACTACTGAGTGAGAACTCGCCTGAGTGAGGATTCCCCTGAGTATTCACTCCCCTGAGTGCATGCTTACCTGAGTGAGCACTCTCCTGAGTGCGCACTCCCGAGTGTGCACGCACCTGAGTGAGGACATCCCTGAGTGTGCACTCCCCGGAGTGTGAACTCACCTGAGTGAGAACTCCCCTAAGAGCGCACACCACTGAATGTGCACTCCCCTGAGTGTACACTCCCCTGAGTGTGGTCTTCCCTGAGTGTGCACTCCTGTGAGTGAGCACTCCCTTGAGTGCACACACCCCTGAGTGTGCACTCGCCTATGTGTAGACACCCCTGAGTGTGCACTCCCTGAGTGTGATCTCCCCTGAGTGTTCGCTCCCCAAGGTGTGCACTCTCCTGAGTGAGCGATCCCCTGAGTGTGCACGCCTCTTAGTTTGCCCTTTCCTGAGTGAGGACACCACTGAGTGTGTCCTCCCCTGAGTGTGCGCTCCCGAGTGTGTGCTGACTTTACTGTAAACTCCCCTGAGTGAGCGCTCCCCTGAGTATGCACTCCCCTGTGTGTGCGCTCCCCTGAGTGTGCACTCCCCTTAGTGTGCACACGCATGATTGAGGAATCCCCTGAGTGTGCACTCCCCTGAGTGCATGCTCACCTGAGTGTGCACTCCCCTGAGTGTACACTCCCTTGAATGTGCTCTTCCCTGAGTGTGCAGTCACCTGAGTGAGGACTTCTAAGTGAGAACTCGCCTGAGTGAGGACTCCCCTGAGTGTGCACTCCCCTGCGTGCATGCTCACCTGAGTGTGCACTCCCCTGAGTGCGCACTCCCCTGAGTGTGCACTCGCCTGAGTGAGGACAACCCTGAGTGTGCACTCCCCTGAGTGTGAACTCGCCTGTGTCAGGACACCCCTGAGTGTGCACTCCACTGAATGTGCACTCCCCGGAGTGCACACTCCCCTGAGTGTGCTCTCCCCTGAGTGCGCACTCCCCTGAGTGTGCAGTCGCCTGGGTGTAGACACCCCTGAGTTTGCACTCCCCTGAGTGTGCGCTGACTTTACTGTAAACTCCCCTGAGTGAGCGCTCCCCTGAGTATGCACTCCCCTGAGTGTGCGCTCCCCTGAGTGTGCACTCCCCTTAGTGTGCACACGCATGATTGAGGAATCCCCAGAGTGTGCACTCCCCTGAATGCATGCTCACCTGTGTGTGCACTCCCCTGAGTGTACACTCCCCTGAATGTGCTCTTCCCTGAGTGTGCAGTCGCCTGAGTGAGGACTTCTAAGTGAGAACTCGCCTGAGTGAGGACTCCCCTGAGTGTGCACTCCCCTGAGTGCGCGCTCCCCTGAGTGTGCACTCCCCTGAGTGCGCGCTCCCCTGAGTGTGCACTCGCCTGAGTGAGGACACCCCTGAGAGTGCACTCCCCTGAGTGTGAACTCGCCTGTGTGAGGACTCCCCTGAGTGTGCACTCCACTGAATGTGCACTCCCCGGAATGTACACTCCCCTGAGTGTGCTCTCCCCTGAGTGCGCACTCCCCTGAGTGTGCAGTCGCCTGGGTGTCGACACCCCTGAGTGTACACTCCCCTGAGTGTGCTCTCCCCTGAGTGTGCACTCCCCTGAGTGGGCGCTCACTTTACTAAAAACTCCCCTGAGTGAGCGCACCCTTGAGTGTGCACTCCCCTGAGTGTGCACTCCCCTGAGTGTGCACTCGTCTGAGTGAGAACTACTGAGTGTGAAGTCACCTGAGTGAAGACGTCCCTAAGCGTGCACTCACCTGAGTGCACGCTCACGTCAGTGTGCACTCGCCTGAGTGAGGACACCCATGAGTGTGCACTCCCCTGAATGTGAACTCGCATGAGTGAGGACTCGCCTGAGGGTGCACTCCCCTGAGAGCATGCTCACCTGAGTGTGCATTCCCCTGAGTGTGCTCTCCCCTGAGTGTACACTCGCCTGAGTGAGGACTACTGAGTGAGATCTCGCCTGAGTGAGGACTCCCCTGAGTGTGCACTCCCCTGAGTGAGCACTCGCCTGAGTGAGGACACCCCTGAGTGTGCACTCCAATGAGTTTGGACTCGCCTGATTGAGGACTCCCCTGAGTGTGCACTCCACTGAATGTGCCCTCCCCAGAGTGTACACTCCCCTGAGTGTGCTCTGCCCTGAGTGAGCACTCCAAAGAGTGAGCGCTCTCCTGAGTGTGCACTCGCCTGTGTGAGGACTCCTCTGAGTGTGCATTCCAATGGGTGTGCGCTCACTTTACTGAAAACTCCCCTGAGTGAGCGCTCCCCTGAGTGTGCACTCCCCTGAGTGTGCACTCGCCTGAGTGAGGACTCCCCTGAGTGTGCACCCCCTGAGTGAATGCTCACCTGAGTGTGCACTCCCCTGAGTGCGCACTCCCTTGAGTGAGGACTCCACTGAATGAGCACTCCCCTGAGTGTACACTCCCATGAGTGAGCTCTCCCCTGAGAGTTCACTCGCGTGAGTGAGGACTACTGAGTGAGAACTCGCCTGAGTGAGGACTCCCCTGAGTGTACACTCCCCTGAGTGAATGCTCACCTGAGTGTGCACTCCCCTGAGGGTGCACTCGCCTGAGTGAAGACACTACTGAGTGTGCACTCCCCTGAGTGTGCCTTCATTTTCCTGAAATCTCCCCTGAGTGAGCACTCCCCTGAGTGTGCACTCCCCTGAGTGTGCACTCCCCTGAGGGTGCACATCCCTGAGTGAGTGCTCCCCTGTGTGTGCACTCCCCTGAGTGTGCACTTGCCTGAGTGAGGACTACTGAGTGTGAAGGTGCCTGAATGAGGACGCCCCTAAGTGTGCACTCCCCTGAGTGCATGCTCACCTGAGTGTGGACTCCCCTGAGTGCACACTCCACTGAGTGTGAACTCGCCTGAGTGAGGACTCCCCTGAGTGTGCACTCCACTGAATGAGCACTCCCCTGAGTGTACACTCCCCTGAGTGTGCTCTCCCCTGAGTGTGCACTCCCCTGAGTGTGCACTCCCCTGGTTGTACACACCCCTGAGTGTGCATTCCCCTGAGTGAGCACTCCCCTGAGTGTTCACTCTTCAGGATGTGCACTCCCCTGTGTGTGCGCTCCCCTGAGTGAGCACTCCCCCGAGTATGCACTCTCCTGTGTGAAGGCACCCCTCAGGTTGCTCTCCCATGAGTGTACACTCCCCTGAGTGTTCCCTCCCCAGGGTGTGCACTCCCCTGAATGTGCGCTCCCCTGAGTGTGCACTCCCCTGAGTGTTCCCTCCCCAGGGTGTGCACTCCCCTGAGTGTGCGCTCCCCTGAGTGTGCCCTCCCCTGAGTGTGCGCTCCCCTGAGTGAGGACTCCCCTGAGTGTGCACTCTTCTGAGTGTGCACTCGCCTGAGTGAGGACTACTGAGTGTGAAGTCACCTGAGTGAGGTCTCCCCTGAGTGCGCACTCCCCTGAGTTTGCACTCGCCTGGGTGTAGACAACCCTGAGTGTGCATTCCCCTGAGTGAGCACTCCCCTGAGTGTTCACTCCTCAGGATGTGCACTTCCCTGAGTGTGCGCTCCCCTGAGTGTGCACTCCCCCAAGTGTGCACTCTCCTGGGTGAAGTCACCCCTGAGTTTGCACTCCCTTGTGTGTACACTTCCCTGAGTGGTCCCTCCCCAGGTTGTGCACTCCTCTGAGTGTGCGCTCCCCTGAGTGTGCACTCCGTTGAGTGAGCGCTCCCCTGAGTGCACACTCCCCTGAGTGTGGACTCGCCTGGGTGAAGTGACCCCTGTGTGTGCACTCCCCTGAGTGTGCACACCCCTGACTGTTCTCTCCCCAGGGTGTGCACTCCCCTGAGTGAATGCTCTCCTGATTGTGCACTCCTCTGAGTTTGCACTCTCCTGAGTGAGGAATCCCCTGAGTGTGCCCTCCCCTGAGAATGCGCTCCCCTGAGTGTGCACTCCCTTAAGTGCGCACTCCCCTGAGTGCGGACTCCACTGAATGAGCACTCCCCTGAGTGTACACTCCCCTGAGTGTGCTCTCCCCTGAGAGTGCACTCGCCTGAGTGAGGACTACTGAGTGAGAACTCGCCTGAGTGAGGATTCCCCTGAGTGTGCACGCCCCTGAGTGCATGCTTACCTGAGTGTGCACTCCCCTGAGTGCGCACTCCCCTGAGTTTGCACGCACCTGATTGAGGACACCCCTGAGTGTGCACTCCCCTGAGTGTGAACTCGCCTGAGTGAGATCTCTCCTGAGTGCACACACCCCTGAGTGTGCACTCGCCTGGGTGTAGACACCCCTGAGTGTGCACTCCCCTGAGTGTGATCTCCCCTGAGTGTTCGCTCCCCAAGGTGTGCACTCCCCTGAGTGAGCGATCCCCTGAGTGTGCACGCCTCTTAGTTTGCCCTCTCCTGAGTGAGGACTCCCCTGAGTGTGCCCTCCCCTGAGTGAGGACTCCACTGAGTTCTCACTATCCTGAGTGTGCATTCCCATGAGTGAGCACTCTCCTGAGTGTGCACACGCCTATTTGACGAATCCCCTGGGTGTGCACTCCCCTGAGTGTGCGCTGACTATACTGTAAACTCCCCTGAGTGAGCACTCCCCTGAGTATGCACTCCCCTGAGTGTGCGATCCACTGAGTGTGCACTCCCGTTAGTGTGCACTCGCATGAGTGAGGAATCCCCTGAGTGTGCAGTCCCCTGAGTGCATGCTCATCTGAGTGTGCACTCCCTGAGTGTACACTCCCCTGAGTGTGCTCTTCCCTGAGTGTGCACTCGCCTGAGTGAGGACTACTAAGTGAGAACTCGCCTGAGTGATTACTCCCCTGAGTGTGCACTCCCCTGAGTGTATGCTCAACTGAGTGTGCACTCCCCTGAGTGCGCACTCCCCTGAGTGTGCACTCGCCTGAGAGAGGACACCCTTGAGTGTGCACTCCCCTGAGTGTGAACTCGCCGGTGTGAGGACACCCCTGAGTGTGCACTCCACTGAATATGCACACCCCGGAGTGTACACTCCCCTGAGTGTGCTCTCCCCTGAGTGCACACTCCCCTGAATGTGCACTCGTATGGGTGTAGATACACCTGATTGTACACTCCCCTGAGTGTGCCCTGCCCTGAGTGTGCAATCCCCCGAGTGTGCGCTCACTTTACTAAAAACTCCCCTGAGTGAGCGCACCCCTGAGTGTGCACTCCCCTGAGTGTGCTCTTCCCTGAGTGTGCACTCGCCTGAGTGAGGACTACTGAGTGTGAAGTCGCCTGAGTGAAGACGCCCCTAAGTGTGTACTCACCTGAGTGCACGCTCACGTCAGTGTGCACTCGCCTGAGTGAGGACACCCCTGAGTGTACACTCTCCTGAGTGTGAACTCGTATGAGTGAGGACTTGTCTGAGTGTGCACTCCCCTGTGTGCATGCTCACCTGAGTGTGCACTCCCCTGAGTGTGCTCTCCCCTGAGAGTACACTCGCCTGAGTGAGGACTACTGAGTGTGAAGTCATCTGAGTGAAGTCGCCCCTAAGTGTGCACTCACATGAGTGCATTCTCACGTGAGTGTGCACTCGCCTGAGTGAGGACACCCCTGAGTGTGCACTCCCCTGAGTGTGAACTCGCCTGAGTGAGGACTCCCCTGAGTGTGCACCCCCTGAGTGAATGCTCACCTGAGTGTGCACTCCCCTGAGTGCGCACTCCCCTGAGTGAGGACTCCACTGAATGAGCACTCCCCTGAGTGTACACTCCCCTGAGTGGGCTCTCCCCTGAGAGTGCACTCGCGTGAGTGAGGACTACTGAGTGAGAACTCGCCTGAGTGAGGACTCCCCTGAGTGTGCACTCCCCTGAGTGAATGCTCACCTGAATGTGCACTCCCCTGAGGGTGCACTCGCCTGAGTGAAGACACCACTGAGTGTGCACTCCCCTGAGTGTGCTCTCCCCTGAGTGTGCACTACCCTGAGTGTGCGCTCACTTTACTGAAAACTCCCCTGAGTGAGCGCTCCCCTGAGTGTGCACTCCCCTGAGTGAGTGCTCACTTTACTGTAAACTCCCCTGAGTGAGCGCTCCCCTAAGTATGGACTCCCCTGAGTGTGCCCTCCCCTGAGTGTGCACTTCCCTGTGTGAGCGCTCCCCTGAGTGTGCACTCCCCTTAGTGTGCACCCGCATGAGTGAGGAATCCCCTGAGTGTGAACTCCCCTGAGTGCATGCTCACCTGAGTGTGCACTCCCCTGTGTGTACACTCCCCTGAGTGTGCTCTTCCCTGAGTGTGCACTCGCCTGAGTGAGGCCTACTGAGTGAGAACTCGCATGAGTGAGGACTCCCTGAGTGTGCACTACAATGAGTGCATGCTCACCTCAGCGCACACTCCCCTGAGTGCGCACTCCCCTGAGTGTGCACTCACCTGAGTGAAGACACCCCTGAGTGTGCACTCCCCTGAGTGTGCTCTCCCCTGAGTGTGCACTCACCTGAGTGAGGACTACTGAGTGAGAACTCACCTGAGTGAGGATTCCCCTGAGTGTGCACTCTCCTGAGTGCATGCTTACCTGAGTTTGCACTCCCCTGAGTGCGCACTCCCCTGAGTGTGCACGCACCTGAGTGAGGACACCCCTGAGTGTGCACTCCCCTGAGTGTGAACTCGCCTGAGTGAGAACTCCCCTGAGTGTGCACACCACTGAATGTGCACTCCCCTGAGTGTACACTCCCCTGAGTGTGCTCTCCCCTGTCTGTGCACTCCCCTGAGTGCATTCTCACCTGAGTGTGCACTCCCATGAGTGTGCACTCCCCTGAGTGTGCGCTTGCATGAGTGAGGACACCCCTGAGTGTGCACTCCACTGAGTGTGAACTCGCCAGAGTGAGGACTACCCTGAGTGTGCACACCAATGAATGTGCACCCCCGTAGTGTACTCCCCAATGAGTGTGCTCTCCCCTGAGTGTGCACTCCCCTGAGTGAGCACTCCTCTGAGTGCACTCACAGCTGAGTGTGCACTCGCCTGCGTGTAGACACCCGAGTGTGCACTCCCCTGAGTGTGCACTCCCCTGGGTGTTCACACTTCAGGGTGTGCACTCCCCTGAGTGTCCGCTCCCTTGAGTGTGAACTTCACTGAGTGAGCGCTACCCTGAGTGTGCACTCCCCTGAGTGTGCACTCGCCTGAGTGAGGACACCCCTGAGTGTGCAGTCGCCTGAGTGTGAACTCGCCTGAGAGAGGACTCCCCAGAGTGTGCACCCCACTGAATGTGAACTCCCCTTAGTGTGCCCTCCCCTGAGTGTGCACTCCTCTGAATGAGCACTCCAATGAGTGAGCACTCCCCTGAGTGTGCTCTGCCCTGAGAGTGCACTCGCCTGAGTGAGGACTAATGAGTGAGAACTCGCCTGAGTGAGGACTACCCTGAATGTGCACTCCCCTGAGAGAATGTTCTCCTGAGTGTGCACTCCCCTGAGTGCGCACTCCCCTGAGTGTGCACTCGCCTGAGTGAAGACACCCCTGAGTGTGCACTCCCCTGAGTGTGCTCTCCCATGTGTGTGCACTCGCCTGAGTGAGGACTACTGCGTGAGAACTCGCCTGAGTGAGGATTCCCCTGAGTGTGCACTCCCCTGAGTGCATGCCTACCTGAGTGTGCACTCCCCTGAGTGCGCACTCCCCTGAGTGTGCACGCACCTGAGTGAGGACACCCCTGAGTGTGCACTCCCCTGAGTGTGAACTCGCCTGAGTGAGAACTCCCCTGAGTGTGCACACCACTGAATGTGCACTCCCCTGAGTGTTCACTCCCCTGAGTGTGCTCTCCCCTGGGTGTGCACTCCCCTGAGTGAGCACTCCCCTGAGTGCACACACCCCTGAGTGTGCACTCGCCTGGGTGTAGACACCCCTGAGTGTGCACTCCCCTGAGTGTGATCTCCCCTGAGTGTTCGCTCCCCAAGGTGTGCACTCCCCTGAGTGAGCCATCCCCTGAATGTGCATGCCTCTTAGTTTGCAGTCTCCTGAGTGAGGACTCCCCTGAGTGTGCCCTCCCCTGAGTGTGCGCTCCCCTGAGTGTGCGCACCCCTGAGTGTGCGCTCCCCTGAGTGTGCAGTCCCCTGAGTGAGGACTCCACTGAGTGCACACTATCCTGAGTGTGCATTCCCATGAGTGAGCACTCTCCTGATTCTGCACACGCCTGTGTGAGGAATCCCCTGAGTGTGCACTCCCCTGAGTGTGCGCTCACTTTACTGTAAACTCCCCTGAGTGAGCGCTCCCCTGAGTGCGCACTCCCCTGAGTGTGCACTCGCCTGAGTGAGGACACCCCTGTGTGTGCCCTCCCCTGAGTGTGAACTCACCTGAGTGTGGACTCCCCTGAGTGTGCACTCCACTGAATGTGCACTCCCCGGAGTGTACACTCCCCTGAGTGTGCTCTCCCCTGAGTGCGCACTCCACTTTGTGTGCACTCGCATGGGTGTAGACACCCCTGTGTGTACACTCCCCTGAGTGTGCTCTCTCCTGAGTGTGCACTCCCCTGAGTGTGCGCTCACTTTACTAAAAACTCCCCTGAGTGAGCGCTCCCCTGAGTGTGCACTCCCCTGAGTGTGCACTTGCTTGAGTGTGGACTGCTGAGTGTGAAGTCACCTGAGTGAAGACGCCCCTAAGTGTGCACTCCCCTGAGTGTGCTCCCCTGAGTGTGCTCTCCCCTGACTGTGCACTCCCCTGAGTGTGCACTCGCCTGGGTGTAGACACCCCTGGGTGTACACTCCCCTGAGTGTGCTCTCCCCTGAGTGTGCACTCTCCTGAGTGTGCGCTCACTTTACTAAAAACTCCCCAGAGTGAGCGCTCCCCTGAGTGTGCACTCCCCTGTGTGTGCACTCCCCTGAGTGTGCACTCACCTGAGTGAGGACTACTGAGTGTGAAGTCGTCTGAGTGAAGACGCCCCTAAGTGTGCACTCCCCTGAGTGTGCTCTTCCCTGAGTGTGCACTCGCCTGAGTGAGGACTAAGTGAGAACTCGCCTGAGTGAGAACTCCCCTGAGTGTGCATTACCCTGAGTGTGAACTCGCCTGTGTGATGACTCCCCTGAGTGTGCACTCCACTGAATATGCACTCCCCTGAGTGTAGACTCCCTGTGTGTGCTCTCCCCTGACTGTGCACTCCCCTGAGTGAGCACTCCCCGGAGTGCACACACCCCTGAGTGTGCACTCGCCGGTGTGTAGACACCGCTGAGTGTGCTCTCCTCTGAGTGTGCACTCCCCTGAGTGTTCACTCTTCAGGGTGTGTACTCCCCTGGGTTTGCATTCCCCTGAGGGTGCAATTGCCTGGGTGAAGGCACCCCTGAGTGTGCCCTCCCCTGAGTGTGCGCTCCCCTGTGTGTGCACTCCCCTGAGTGTGCTCTCCCCTGAGTGAGGACTCCACTGAGTGCACACTATCCTGAGTGAGCACTCCCATGGGTGACCACTCTCCTGAGTGTGCACTCGCCTGTGTGAAGACTCCCCTGTGTGTGCACTCCACTGAGCGTGTGCTCACTTTACTGAAATCACCCCTGAGTGAGCGCTCCCCTGAGTGTGCACTCCCCTGAGTGTGCGCTCCCCTGAGGGTGCACTTCCCTGAGACTGCACTCGCCTGAGTGAGGACACCCCTGAGTTTCCAGTCGCCTGGGTGAGGACGCCCCTATGTGTGCATTCACCTGAGTGTACGTTCACCTGATTGTGCACTCTCCTGTGTGAGGACACCCCTGAGTGTACACTCCTCTGAGTGCCCTCTCCCCTGAGTGTGAACTCCCCTGAGTGAGCGGTCTCCTGAGGGGGCACTCGCTTGAGTGATGACTCCTTTGAGTGAGCCCTCCCATGAGTGCGCACTCTTCTGAGTTTGCACTCTAACGACTGAGGACTTCCCTGAGTGAGGCTTCCCTGAGTGTGCACTCCCCTGAGTGTTCACCCTTCAGGGTGTGCACTCCCCTGAGTGCGCACTCCCCTGAGTGTGCAATTGCCTGGGTGAAGGCAACCCTGAGTGTGCCCTCCCTTGAGTGTGCGCTCCCCTGTGTGTGAACTCCCCTGAGTGTGCACTCCCCTGAGTGAGGACTCCACTGAGTGCACACTATCCTGTGTGTGCACTCCCATGAGTGAGCGCTCTCCTGAGTGTGCACTCAACTGAGTGTGCGCTCCCCTGAGTGTGCACTTCCCTGAGTGAGCGCTCCCCTGTGTGTGCACTCCCCTGGGTGTGCACTCGCCTCAGTGAGGACGACTGAGTGTGAAGTCGCCTGAGTGAGGAAGCCTCTAAGTGTGCACTCCCGAGTGCACGCTCACCTGAATGTGACCTCCCCTGAGTGCACACTCCCCTGATTGTGCACTCGCCTGAGTAAGGACACACCTGAGAGTGCCCTCCCCTGAGTGTGAACTCGCCTGAGTGAGGACTCCCCTGAGTGTGCATTCCCCTGAGTGCATGCTCACCTGAGTGTGCACTACCCTGAGTTCGTGCTCCCCTGTGTGTGCACTTGCCTGAGTGAGGACACCCCTGAGTGTGCACTCCCCTAAGTGTGCACTCGCCAGAGTGAGGACTCCCCTGAGTGTGCACTCCACTGAATGTGCACTCCCCGGAGTGTACACTCCCCTGAGTGTGCTCTCCCCAGAGTGTGCATTCCCCCGAGTGAGCACTCCCCTGAGTGCACTCACATCTGTGTGTGCACTCGCCTGGGTGTAGACACCCCTGGGTGTGCACTCCCCTGAGTGTGCACTCCCCTGATTGTTCACTCTTTAGGGTGTGCACTCCCCTGAGTGTGCGCTCCCCTGAGTGTGCACTTCACTGGGTGAGTGCTCCCCTGAGTGTGCACTCCCCTGAATGTGCATTCGCCTGAGTGAGGACACCCCTGAGTGTGCAATCGCCTGAGTGTGAACTCGCCTGGGTGAGGACTCCACTGAATGTGCACTCCCCTGAGTGTACACTCCCCTGAGTGTGCCCTCCCCTGAGTGTGCACTCCCCTGAGTGACCACTCCAATGAGTGAGCGCTCCCTTGAGTGTGCACTCCCCTGACTGTGCACTCCCCTGAATGCATGCTCACCTGAGGCTGCACTCCCTTGAGTGTACACTCCCCTGAGTGTGCTCTCCCCTGAGTGTGCACTCCCCTGAGTGTGCACACCCCTGACTGTCCTCTCCCCAGGGTGTGCACTCCCCTGAGTGAACGCTCCCCTGAGTGTGCACTCCTCTGAGTTTGCACTCTCCTGAGTGAGGAATCCCCTGAGAGTGCCCTCCCCTGAGTGTGCGCTCCCCTGAGTGTGCCCTCCCCTGAGTGTGTACTCCCCTGTGTGTTCACTCCCCTGAGTGAGGACTCCACTGTGTGCACACTATCCTGAGTGTGCACTCCCATGTGTGAGCACTCTCGTGAGTGTGCACACACCTGTGTGAGGAATCCCCTGAGTGTGCACTCCCCTGAGTGTGCGCTCAATTTACTGTAAACTCCCCTGAGTGAGCGCTCCCCTTAATATGCAATCCCCTGAGTGTGCGCTCCCATGAGTGTGCACTTCCCTGAGTGAGCGCTTCCCTGAGTGTGCACTCCCCTTTGTGTGCACTCGCCCAAGTGAGGACACCCCTGAGTGTGCACTCCCCTGAGTGTGCGCTTCCCTGAGTGTGCACTCCCCTGAGTGTGCACTCCCCTGAGTGAGGACTCCACTGAGTGCACACTATCCTGAGTGTGCACTCCCATGAGTGAGCGCTCTCCTGGGTGTGCACTCGCCTGTGTGAGGAATCCCCTGAGTGTGCACTCCTCTGAGTGTGTGCTCACTTTACTGAAAACTCCCCTGAGTGAGCGCTCCCCTGAGTATGCACTCCCCTGAGTGTGCGCTCCCCTGAGTGTGCACTTCCCTGAGTGAGCGCTCCCCTGATTGTGCACTGCCCTGAGTGTGCACTCGCCTAAGTGAGGACACCCCTGTGTGTGCACTCCCCTGTGTGTGAACTCGCCTGAGTGAGGACTCCCCTGAGTGTGCACTCCACTGAATATGCACTCCCCTGAGTGTAGACTCCCTGTGTGTGCTCTCCCCTGACTGTGCACTCCCCTGAGTGAGCACTCCCCGGAGTGCACACACCCCTGAGTGTGCACTCGCCGGTGTGTAGACACCGCTGAGTGTGTTCTCCTCTGAGTGTGCACTCCCCTGAGTGTTCACTCTTCAGGGTGTGTACTCCCCTGGGTTTGCATTCCCCTGAGGGTGCAATTGCCTGGGTGAAGGCACCCCTGAGTGTGCCCTCCCGTGAGTGTGCGCTCCCCTGTGTGTGCACTCCCCTGAGTGTGCTCTCCCCTGAGTGAGGACTCCACTGAGTGCACACTATCCTGAGTGAGCACTCCCATGGGTGACCGCTCTCCTGAGTGTGCACTCGCCTGTGTGAAGACTCCCCTGTGTGTGCACTCCACTGAGCGTGCGCTCACTTTACTGAAATCACCCCTGAGTGAGCGCTCCCCTGAGTGTGCACTCCCCTGAGTGTGCGCTCCCCTGAGGGTGCACTTCCCTGAGACTGCACTCGCCTGAGTGAGGACACCCCTGAGTTTCCAGTCACCTGGGTGAGGACGCCCCTATGTGTGCATTCACCTGAGTGTACGTTCACCTGATTGTGCACTCTCCTGTGTGAGGACACCCCTGAGTGTACACTCCTCTGAGTGCCCTCTCCCCTAAGTGTGAACTCCCCTGAGTGAGCGGTCTCCTGAGGGGGCACTCGCTTGAGTGATGACTCCTTTGAGTGAGCCCTCCCATGAGTGCGCACTCTTCTGAGTTTGCACTCTAACGAGTGAGGACTTCCCTGAGTGAGGCTTCCCTGAGTGTGCACTCCCCTGAGTGTTCACTCTTCAGGGTGTGCACTCCCCTGAGTGCGCACTCCCCTGAGTGTGCAATTGCCTGGGTGAAGGCAACCCTGAGTGTGCCCTCCCTTGAGTGTGCGCTCCCCTGTGTGTGAACTCCCCTGAGTGTGCACTCCCCTGAGTGAGGACTCCACTGAGTGCACACTATCCTGTGTGTGCACTCCCATGAGTGAGCGCTCTCCTGAGTGTGCACTCAACTGAGTGTGCGCTCCCCTGAGTGTGCACTTCCCTGAGTGAGCGCTCCCCTGTGTGTGCACTCCCCTGGGTGTGCACTTGCCTCAGTGAGGACGACTGAGTGTGAAGTCGCCTGAGTGAGGAAGCCTCTAAGTGTGCACTCCCGAGTGCACGCTCACCTGAATGTGACCTCCCCTGAGTGCACACTCCCCTGATTGTGCACTCGCCTGAGTAAGGACACACCTGAGAGTGCCCTCCCCTGAGTGTGAACTCGCCTGAGTGAGGACTGCCCTGAGTGTGAACTCCCCTGAGTGCATGCTCACCTGAGTGTGCACTACCCTGAGTTCGTGCTCCCCTGAGTGTGCACTTGCCTGAGTGAGGACACCCCTGAGTGTGCACTCCCCTAAGTGTGCACTCGCCAGAGTGAGGACTCCCCTGAGTGTGCACTCCACTGAATGTGCACTCCCCGGAGTGTACACTCCCCTGAGTGTGCTCTCCCCAGAGTGTGCATTCCCCCGAGTGAGCACTCCCCTGAGTGCACTCACATCTGTGTGTGCACTCGCCTGGGTGTAGACACCCCTGAGTGTGCACTCCCCTGAGTGTGCACTCCCCTGATTGTTCACTCTTTAGGGTGTGCACTCCCCTGAGTGTGCGCTCCCCTGAGTGTGCACTTCACTGGGTGAGTGCTCCCCTGAGTGTGCACTCCCCTGAATGTGCATTCGCCTGAGTGAGGACACCCCTGAGTGTGCAATCGCCTGAGTGTGAACTCGCCTGGGTGAGGACTCCACTGAATGTGCACTCCCCTGAGTGTACACTCCCCTGAGTGTGCCCTCCCCTGAGTGTGCACTCCCCTGAGTGACCACTCCAATGAGTGAGCGCTCCCTTGAGTGTGCACTCCCCTGACTGTGCACTCCCCTGAATGCATGCTCACCTGAGGCTGCACTCCCTTGAGTGTACACTCCCCTGAGTGTGCTCTCCCCTGAGTGTGCACTCCCCTGAGTGTGCACTCACTTTACTGAAATCTCCCCTGAGTGAGCGCTCCACTGAGTCTGCACTCCCCTGAGTGCTTGCTCCCCTGAGTGTGCACTTCGCTGAGTTTGCGCTCCCCTGTGTGCACTCCCCTGAGTGTGCACTTGCCTGAGTGAGGACTACTGAGTGTGAAGTCGCCTGAGTGAGGATGCCCCTAAGTGTGCACTCCCCTGAGGGCATGCTCACCAGAGTGTGCACTCCTCTGAGTGCACACTCCCCTGAATGTGCACTCGCCTGAGTGAGGACACCCCTGAATTTGCATTCCCCTGAGTGTGAACTCGCCTGAGTGAGGACTCCCCTGAGTGTGCACTCCCCTGAGTGAGGATTCCCCTGAGTGTGCTCTTCCCTGAGTGTGCACCTGCCTGAGTGAGGACTACTGTGTGAGTACTCGCCTGAGTGAGGACTCCCCTGAGTTTGCATTCCCCTGAGTGCATGCTTACCTGTGTGTGCACTCCCCTGAGTGCGCACTCCCCTGAGTATTCATGCGCCTGAATGAGGACACCCCCGAGTGTGCACTCCCCTGAGTGTGCACTCGCCTGAGTGAGGATTCCCCTGAGTGTGCACTCCCCTGAGTTTGACACGCCTGAATGAGGACTCCCCTGATTGTGCACTCCACTGAATGTGCACTCCCCTGAGTGTACCCCCACCTGCGTGTGCACTCGCCTGAGTGAGGACTACTGAGTGAGAACTCGCCTGAGAGAGGACTCCCCAGAGTGTGCACTCCACTGAATGAGCACTCCCCTAAGTGTACACTCCCCTGAGTGTGCTCTTCCCTGAGTTTGCACTCGCCTGAGTGAGGATTACTGAGTGAGAACTCGCCTGAGTGAGGACTCCCCTGAGTGTGCACTCCACTGAGTGCATGCTCACCTGCGTGTGCACTCCCCTGATGCGCACTCCCCTGAGTGTGCACTCGCCTGAGGGAACCCCTGAGTGTGCACTCTCCTGAGTGTGAACTCGCCTGAGTGAGGACTCCCCTGAGTGTGCACTCCCTTGAGTGAATGCTCACCTGAGTGTGCACTCCCCTGAGTGCGCTCTCGCCTGAGTGAAGACACCCCTGAGTGTGCACTAACCTGAGTGTGCTCTCCCCTGAGTGTGCATTCCCCTGAGTGTGCGCTCTCTTTACTGAAAACTCCCCTCAGTGAGCGCTCCCCTGAGTGTGCACTCCCCTGAGTGTGCGCTCCCCTGAGGGTGCACTTCCCTGAGTGAGCGCTCCCCTGTGTGTGCACTCCCCTGAGTGTGAACTTGCCTGAGTGAGGACTACTGAGTGTGAAGGTGCCTGAGTGAGGACGCCCCTAAGTGTGCACTCCCCTGAGTGCATTCTCACCTGAGTGTGGACTCCCCTGAGTGCACACTCCCCTGAGTGTGAACTCGCCTGAGTGAGGACTCCCCTGAGTGTGCACTCCACTGTATGAGCACTCCCCTGAGTGTACACTCCCCTGAGTGTGCTCTCGCCTGTGTGTGCACTGGCCTGAGTGAGGACTACTGAGTGAGAACTCGCCTGAGTGAGGATTCCCCTGAGTATTCACTCCCCTGAGTGCATGCTTACCTGAGTGAGCACTCTCCTGAGTGCGCACTCCCGAGTGTGCACGCACCTGAGTGAGGACATCCCTGAGTGTGCACTCCCCGGAGTGTGAACTCACCTGAGTGAGAACTCCCCTAAGAGCGCACACCACTGAATGTGCACTCCCCTGAGTGTACACTCCCCTGAGTGTGGTCTTCCCTGAGTGTGCACTCCTGTGAGTGAGCACTCCCTTGAGTGCACACACCCCTGAGTGTGCACTCGCCTATGTGTAGACACCCCTGAGTGTGCACTCCCTGAGTGTGATCTCCCCTGAGTGTTCGCTCCCCAAGGTGTGCACTCTCCTGAGTGAGCGATCCCCTGAGTGTGCACGCCTCTTAGTTTGCCCTTTCCTGAGTGAGGACACCACTGAGTGTGTCCTCCCCTGAGTGTGCGCTCCCGAGTGTGTGCTGACTTTACTGTAAACTCCCCTGAGTGAGCGCTCCCCTGAGTATGCACTCCCCTGTGTGTGCGCTCCCCTGAGTGTGCACTCCCCTTAGTGTGCACACGCATGATTGAGGAATCCCCTGAGTGTGCACTCCCCTGAGTGCATGCTCACCTGAGTGTGCACTCCCCTGAGTGTACACTCCCTTGAATGTGCTCTTCCCTGAGTGTGCAGTCACCTGAGTGAGGACTTCTAAGTGAGAACTCGCCTGAGTGAGGACTCCCCTGAGTGTGCACTCCCCTGCGTGCATGCTCACCTGAGTGTGCACTCCCCTGAGTGCGCACTCCCCTGAGTGTGCACTCGCCTGAGTGAGGACAACCCTGAGTGTGCACTCCCCTGAGTGTGAACTCGCCTGTGTCAGGACACCCCTGAGTGTGCACTCCACTGAATGTGCACTCCCCGGAGTGCACACTCCCCTGAGTGTGCTCTCCCCTGAGTGCGCACTCCCCTGAGTGTGCAGTCGCCTGGGTGTAGACACCCCTGAGTTTGCACTCCCCTGAGTGTGCGCTGACTTTACTGTAAACTCCCCTGAGTGAGCGCTCCCCTGAGTATGCACTCCCCTGAGTGTGCGCTCCCCTGAGTGTGCACTCCCCTTAGTGTGCACACGCATGATTGAGGAATCCCCAGAGTGTGCACTCCCCTGAATGCATGCTCACCTGTGTGTGCACTCCCCTGAGTGTACACTCCCCTGAATGTGCTCTTCCCTGAGTGTGCAGTCGCCTGAGTGAGGACTTCTAAGTGAGAACTCGCCTGAGTGAGGACTCCCCTGAGTGTGCACTCCCCTGAGTGCGCGCTCCCCTGAGTGTGCACTCCCCTGAGTGCGCGCTCCCCTGAGTGTGCACTCGCCTGAGTGAGGACACCCCTGAGAGTGCACTCCCCTGAGTGTGAACTCGCCTGTGTGAGGACTCCCCTGAGTGTGCACTCCACTGAATGTGCACTCCCCGGAATGTACACTCCCCTGAGTGTGCTCTCCCCTGAGTGCGCACTCCCCTGAGTGTGCAGTCGCCTGGGTGTCGACACCCCTGAGTGTACACTCCCCTGAGTGTGCTCTCCCCTGAGTGTGCACTCCCCTGAGTGGGCGCTCACTTTACTAAAAACTCCCCTGAGTGAGCGCACCCTTGAGTGTGCACTCCCCTGAGTGTGCACTCCCCTGAGTGTGCACTCGTCTGAGTGAGAACTACTGAGTGTGAAGTCACCTGAGTGAAGACGTCCCTAAGCGTGCACTCACCTGAGTGCACGCTCACGTCAGTGTGCACTCGCCTGAGTGAGGACACCCATGAGTGTGCACTCCCCTGAATGTGAACTCGCATGAGTGAGGACTCGCCTGAGGGTGCACTCCCCTGAGAGCATGCTCACCTGAGTGTGCATTCCCCTGAGTGTGCTCTCCCCTGAGTGTACACTCGCCTGAGTGAGGACTACTGAGTGAGATCTCGCCTGAGTGAGGACTCCCCTGAGTGTGCACTCCCCTGAGTGAGCACTCGCCTGAGTGAGGACACCCCTGAGTGTGCACTCCAATGAGTTTGGACTCGCCTGATTGAGGACTCCCCTGAGTGTGCACTCCACTGAATGTGCCCTCCCCAGAGTGTACACTCCCCTGAGTGTGCTCTGCCCTGAGTGAGCACTCCAAAGAGTGAGCGCTCTCCTGAGTGTGCACTCGCCTGTGTGAGGACTCCTCTGAGTGTGCATTCCAATGGGTGTGCGCTCACTTTACTGAAAACTCCCCTGAGTGAGCGCTCCCCTGAGTGTGCACTCCCCTGAGTGTGCACTCGCCTGAGTGAGGACTCCCCTGAGTGTGCACCCCCTGAGTGAATGCTCACCTGAGTGTGCACTCCCCTGAGTGCGCACTCCCTTGAGTGAGGACTCCACTGAATGAGCACTCCCCTGAGTGTACACTCCCATGAGTGAGCTCTCCCCTGAGAGTTCACTCGCGTGAGTGAGGACTACTGAGTGAGAACTCGCCTGAGTGAGGACTCCCCTGAGTGTACACTCCCCTGAGTGAATGCTCACCTGAGTGTGCACTCCCCTGAGGGTGCACTCGCCTGAGTGAAGACACTACTGAGTGTGCACTCCCCTGAGTGTGCCTTCATTTTCCTGAAATCTCCCCTGAGTGAGCACTCCCCTGAGTGTGCACTCCCCTGAGTGTGCACTCCCCTGAGGGTGCACATCCCTGAGTGAGTGCTCCCCTGTGTGTGCACTCCCCTGAGTGTGCACTTGCCTGAGTGAGGACTACTGAGTGTGAAGGTGCCTGAATGAGGACGCCCCTAAGTGTGCACTCCCCTGAGTGCATGCTCACCTGAGTGTGGACTCCCCTGAGTGCACACTCCACTGAGTGTGAACTCGCCTGAGTGAGGACTCCCCTGAGTGTGCACTCCACTGAATGAGCACTCCCCTGAGTGTACACTCCCCTGAGTGTGCTCTCCCCTGAGTGTGCACTCCCCTGAGTGTGCACTCCCCTGGTTGTACACACCCCTGAGTGTGCATTCCCCTGAGTGAGCACTCCCCTGAGTGTTCACTCTTCAGGATGTGCACTCCCCTGTGTGTGCGCTCCCCTGAGTGAGCACTCCCCCGAGTATGCACTCTCCTGTGTGAAGGCACCCCTCAGGTTGCTCTCCCATGAGTGTACACTCCCCTGAGTGTTCCCTCCCCAGGGTGTGCACTCCCCTGAATGTGCGCTCCCCTGAGTGTGCACTCCCCTGAGTGTTCCCTCCCCAGGGTGTGCACTCCCCTGAGTGTGCGCTCCCCTGAGTGTGCCCTCCCCTGAGTGTGCGCTCCCCTGAGTGAGGACTCCCCTGAGTGTGCACTCTTCTGAGTGTGCACTCGCCTGAGTGAGGACTACTGAGTGTGAAGTCACCTGAGTGAGGTCTCCCCTGAGTGCGCACTCCCCTGAGTTTGCACTCGCCTGGGTGTAGACAACCCTGAGTGTGCATTCCCCTGAGTGAGCACTCCCCTGAGTGTTCACTCCTCAGGATGTGCACTTCCCTGAGTGTGCGCTCCCCTGAGTGTGCACTCCCCCAAGTGTGCACTCTCCTGGGTGAAGTCACCCCTGAGTTTGCACTCCCTTGTGTGTACACTTCCCTGAGTGGTCCCTCCCCAGGTTGTGCACTCCTCTGAGTGTGCGCTCCCCTGAGTGTGCACTCCGTTGAGTGAGCGCTCCCCTGAGTGCACACTCCCCTGAGTGTGGACTCGCCTGGGTGAAGTGACCCCTGTGTGTGCACTCCCCTGAGTGTGCACACCCCTGACTGTTCTCTCCCCAGGGTGTGCACTCCCCTGAGTGAATGCTCTCCTGATTGTGCACTCCTCTGAGTTTGCACTCTCCTGAGTGAGGAATCCCCTGAGTGTGCCCTCCCCTGAGAATGCGCTCCCCTGAGTGTGCACTCCCTTAAGTGCGCACTCCCCTGAGTGCGGACTCCACTGAATGAGCACTCCCCTGAGTGTACACTCCCCTGAGTGTGCTCTCCCCTGAGAGTGCACTCGCCTGAGTGAGGACTACTGAGTGAGAACTCGCCTGAGTGAGGATTCCCCTGAGTGTGCACGCCCCTGAGTGCATGCTTACCTGAGTGTGCACTCCCCTGAGTGCGCACTCCCCTGAGTTTGCACGCACCTGATTGAGGACACCCCTGAGTGTGCACTCCCCTGAGTGTGAACTCGCCTGAGTGAGATCTCTCCTGAGTGCACACACCCCTGAGTGTGCACTCGCCTGGGTGTAGACACCCCTGAGTGTGCACTCCCCTGAGTGTGATCTCCCCTGAGTGTTCGCTCCCCAAGGTGTGCACTCCCCTGAGTGAGCGATCCCCTGAGTGTGCACGCCTCTTAGTTTGCCCTCTCCTGAGTGAGGACTCCCCTGAGTGTGCCCTCCCCTGAGTGAGGACTCCACTGAGTTCTCACTATCCTGAGTGTGCATTCCCATGAGTGAGCACTCTCCTGAGTGTGCACACGCCTATTTGACGAATCCCCTGGGTGTGCACTCCCCTGAGTGTGCGCTGACTATACTGTAAACTCCCCTGAGTGAGCACTCCCCTGAGTATGCACTCCCCTGAGTGTGCGATCCACTGAGTGTGCACTCCCGTTAGTGTGCACTCGCATGAGTGAGGAATCCCCTGAGTGTGCAGTCCCCTGAGTGCATGCTCATCTGAGTGTGCACTCCCTGAGTGTACACTCCCCTGAGTGTGCTCTTCCCTGAGTGTGCACTCGCCTGAGTGAGGACTACTAAGTGAGAACTCGCCTGAGTGATTACTCCCCTGAGTGTGCACTCCCCTGAGTGTATGCTCAACTGAGTGTGCACTCCCCTGAGTGCGCACTCCCCTGAGTGTGCACTCGCCTGAGAGAGGACACCCTTGAGTGTGCACTCCCCTGAGTGTGAACTCGCCGGTGTGAGGACACCCCTGAGTGTGCACTCCACTGAATATGCACACCCCGGAGTGTACACTCCCCTGAGTGTGCTCTCCCCTGAGTGCACACTCCCCTGAATGTGCACTCGTATGGGTGTAGATACACCTGATTGTACACTCCCCTGAGTGTGCCCTGCCCTGAGTGTGCAATCCCCCGAGTGTGCGCTCACTTTACTAAAAACTCCCCTGAGTGAGCGCACCCCTGAGTGTGCACTCCCCTGAGTGTGCTCTTCCCTGAGTGTGCACTCGCCTGAGTGAGGACTACTGAGTGTGAAGTCGCCTGAGTGAAGACGCCCCTAAGTGTGTACTCACCTGAGTGCACGCTCACGTCAGTGTGCACTCGCCTGAGTGAGGACACCCCTGAGTGTACACTCTCCTGAGTGTGAACTCGTATGAGTGAGGACTTGTCTGAGTGTGCACTCCCCTGTGTGCATGCTCACCTGAGTGTGCACTCCCCTGAGTGTGCTCTCCCCTGAGAGTACACTCGCCTGAGTGAGGACTACTGAGTGTGAAGTCATCTGAGTGAAGTCGCCCCTAAGTGTGCACTCACATGAGTGCATTCTCACGTGAGTGTGCACTCGCCTGAGTGAGGACACCCCTGAGTGTGCACTCCCCTGAGTGTGAACTCGCCTGAGTGAGGACTCCCCTGAGTGTGCACCCCCTGAGTGAATGCTCACCTGAGTGTGCACTCCCCTGAGTGCGCACTCCCCTGAGTGAGGACTCCACTGAATGAGCACTCCCCTGAGTGTACACTCCCCTGAGTGGGCTCTCCCCTGAGAGTGCACTCGCGTGAGTGAGGACTACTGAGTGAGAACTCGCCTGAGTGAGGACTCCCCTGAGTGTGCACTCCCCTGAGTGAATGCTCACCTGAATGTGCACTCCCCTGAGGGTGCACTCGCCTGAGTGAAGACACCACTGAGTGTGCACTCCCCTGAGTGTGCTCTCCCCTGAGTGTGCACTACCCTGAGTGTGCGCTCACTTTACTGAAAACTCCCCTGAGTGAGCGCTCCCCTGAGTGTGCACTCCCCTGAGTGAGTGCTCACTTTACTGTAAACTCCCCTGAGTGAGCGCTCCCCTAAGTATGGACTCCCCTGAGTGTGCCCTCCCCTGAGTGTGCACTTCCCTGTGTGAGCGCTCCCCTGAGTGTGCACTCCCCTTAGTGTGCACCCGCATGAGTGAGGAATCCCCTGAGTGTGAACTCCCCTGAGTGCATGCTCACCTGAGTGTGCACTCCCCTGTGTGTACACTCCCCTGAGTGTGCTCTTCCCTGAGTGTGCACTCGCCTGAGTGAGGCCTACTGAGTGAGAACTCGCATGAGTGAGGACTCCCTGAGTGTGCACTACAATGAGTGCATGCTCACCTCAGCGCACACTCCCCTGAGTGCGCACTCCCCTGAGTGTGCACTCACCTGAGTGAAGACACCCCTGAGTGTGCACTCCCCTGAGTGTGCTCTCCCCTGAGTGTGCACTCACCTGAGTGAGGACTACTGAGTGAGAACTCACCTGAGTGAGGATTCCCCTGAGTGTGCACTCTCCTGAGTGCATGCTTACCTGAGTTTGCACTCCCCTGAGTGCGCACTCCCCTGAGTGTGCACGCACCTGAGTGAGGACACCCCTGAGTGTGCACTCCCCTGAGTGTGAACTCGCCTGAGTGAGAACTCCCCTGAGTGTGCACACCACTGAATGTGCACTCCCCTGAGTGTACACTCCCCTGAGTGTGCTCTCCCCTGTCTGTGCACTCCCCTGAGTGCATTCTCACCTGAGTGTGCACTCCCATGAGTGTGCACTCCCCTGAGTGTGCGCTTGCATGAGTGAGGACACCCCTGAGTGTGCACTCCACTGAGTGTGAACTCGCCAGAGTGAGGACTACCCTGAGTGTGCACACCAATGAATGTGCACCCCCGTAGTGTACTCCCCAATGAGTGTGCTCTCCCCTGAGTGTGCACTCCCCTGAGTGAGCACTCCTCTGAGTGCACTCACAGCTGAGTGTGCACTCGCCTGCGTGTAGACACCCGAGTGTGCACTCCCCTGAGTGTGCACTCCCCTGGGTGTTCACACTTCAGGGTGTGCACTCCCCTGAGTGTCCGCTCCCTTGAGTGTGAACTTCACTGAGTGAGCGCTACCCTGAGTGTGCACTCCCCTGAGTGTGCACTCGCCTGAGTGAGGACACCCCTGAGTGTGCAGTCGCCTGAGTGTGAACTCGCCTGAGAGAGGACTCCCCAGAGTGTGCACCCCACTGAATGTGAACTCCCCTTAGTGTGCCCTCCCCTGAGTGTGCACTCCTCTGAATGAGCACTCCAATGAGTGAGCACTCCCCTGAGTGTGCTCTGCCCTGAGAGTGCACTCGCCTGAGTGAGGACTAATGAGTGAGAACTCGCCTGAGTGAGGACTACCCTGAATGTGCACTCCCCTGAGAGAATGTTCTCCTGAGTGTGCACTCCCCTGAGTGCGCACTCCCCTGAGTGTGCACTCGCCTGAGTGAAGACACCCCTGAGTGTGCACTCCCCTGAGTGTGCTCTCCCATGTGTGTGCACTCGCCTGAGTGAGGACTACTGCGTGAGAACTCGCCTGAGTGAGGATTCCCCTGAGTGTGCACTCCCCTGAGTGCATGCCTACCTGAGTGTGCACTCCCCTGAGTGCGCACTCCCCTGAGTGTGCACGCACCTGAGTGAGGACACCCCTGAGTGTGCACTCCCCTGAGTGTGAACTCGCCTGAGTGAGAACTCCCCTGAGTGTGCACACCACTGAATGTGCACTCCCCTGAGTGTTCACTCCCCTGAGTGTGCTCTCCCCTGGGTGTGCACTCCCCTGAGTGAGCACTCCCCTGAGTGCACACACCCCTGAGTGTGCACTCGCCTGGGTGTAGACACCCCTGAGTGTGCACTCCCCTGAGTGTGATCTCCCCTGAGTGTTCGCTCCCCAAGGTGTGCACTCCCCTGAGTGAGCCATCCCCTGAATGTGCATGCCTCTTAGTTTGCAGTCTCCTGAGTGAGGACTCCCCTGAGTGTGCCCTCCCCTGAGTGTGCGCTCCCCTGAGTGTGCGCACCCCTGAGTGTGCGCTCCCCTGAGTGTGCAGTCCCCTGAGTGAGGACTCCACTGAGTGCACACTATCCTGAGTGTGCATTCCCATGAGTGAGCACTCTCCTGATTCTGCACACGCCTGTGTGAGGAATCCCCTGAGTGTGCACTCCCCTGAGTGTGCGCTCACTTTACTGTAAACTCCCCTGAGTGAGCGCTCCCCTGAGTGCGCACTCCCCTGAGTGTGCACTCGCCTGAGTGAGGACACCCCTGTGTGTGCCCTCCCCTGAGTGTGAACTCACCTGAGTGTGGACTCCCCTGAGTGTGCACTCCACTGAATGTGCACTCCCCGGAGTGTACACTCCCCTGAGTGTGCTCTCCCCTGAGTGCGCACTCCACTTTGTGTGCACTCGCATGGGTGTAGACACCCCTGTGTGTACACTCCCCTGAGTGTGCTCTCTCCTGAGTGTGCACTCCCCTGAGTGTGCGCTCACTTTACTAAAAACTCCCCTGAGTGAGCGCTCCCCTGAGTGTGCACTCCCCTGAGTGTGCACTTGCTTGAGTGTGGACTGCTGAGTGTGAAGTCACCTGAGTGAAGACGCCCCTAAGTGTGCACTCCCCTGAGTGTGCTCCCCTGAGTGTGCTCTCCCCTGACTGTGCACTCCCCTGAGTGTGCACTCGCCTGGGTGTAGACACCCCTGGGTGTACACTCCCCTGAGTGTGCTCTCCCCTGAGTGTGCACTCTCCTGAGTGTGCGCTCACTTTACTAAAAACTCCCCAGAGTGAGCGCTCCCCTGAGTGTGCACTCCCCTGTGTGTGCACTCCCCTGAGTGTGCACTCACCTGAGTGAGGACTACTGAGTGTGAAGTCGTCTGAGTGAAGACGCCCCTAAGTGTGCACTCCCCTGAGTGTGCTCTTCCCTGAGTGTGCACTCGCCTGAGTGAGGACTAAGTGAGAACTCGCCTGAGTGAGAACTCCCCTGAGTGTGCATTACCCTGAGTGTGAACTCGCCTGTGTGATGACTCCCCTGAGTGTGCACTCCACTGAATATGCACTCCCCAGAGTGTACACTCCACTGAGTGTGCTCTCCCCTGAGTGCGCACTCCCATGAGTGTGCACTCGCCTGGGTGTAGACACCCCTGAGTGTACACTCCCCTGAGTGTGCTCCCCCTGAGTGTGCGCTCACTTTACTAAAAACTCCCCTGAGTGAGCGCTCCCCTGAGTGTGCACTCCCCTGAGTGTGCTCTTCCCTGAGTGTGCACTCGCCTGAGTGAGGAGTACTGAGTGAGAACTCTCCTGAGTGAGGACTCCCTTGGGTGTGAACTCCCCTACGTGCATGCTCACCTGAGTGTGCACTCCACTAAGTGCATGTTCACCTGAGGGTGCACTTCCCGGAGTGCGCACTCCCCTGAGTGTGCACTCACCTGAGTGAGGACACCCCTGAGTGTGCACTACCCTGTGTGTGAACTCGCCTGAGTGAGGACTCCCCTTTGTGTGCACTCGCATGGGTGTAGACTCCCCTGAGTGTGCTCTCCCCTGAGTGTGCACTCCCCTGAGTGTGCGCTCACTTTACTAAAAACTCCCCTGGGTGAGCGCTCCCCTGAGTGTGCACTCCCCTGGGTGTGCACTCGCTTGAGTGTGGACTACTGAGTGTGAAGTCGCCTGAGTGAAGATGCCACTAAGTGTGCACTCACCTGAGTGTGAACTCGCAGGAGTGAGGACTCGCCTGAGTGTGCACTCGCCTGAGTGTGCACTCCCCTGAGTGCATGCTCACCTGAGTGTGCACTCCCCTGAGTGTGCTCTCCCCTGAGTGTACACTCGCCTGAGTGAGGACTACTGAGTGAGAACTCGCCTCAATGAGGACTACCCTGAGTGTGCACTCCACTGAGTGCATGCTCACCAGAGTGTGCACTCCCCTGAGTGCGCACTCCCCTGAGTGAGCACTCGCCTGAGTGAGGACACCCCTGAGTGTGCACCCCAATGAGTGTGAACTCGCCTGAGTGAAGACTCCCCTGAGTGTGCACTCCACTTAATGTGCCCTCACCGGAGTGTACACTCCCATGAGTGTGCTCTCCCCTGAGTGCGCACTCCGCCGTGTGTGCACTCTCCTGGGTGAAGGCACCTCTGAGTTCGCTCTCCCCTGAGTGTACACTCCCCTGAGTGTTCTCTCACCAGGGTGTGCGCTCCCCTGAGTGTGTGCTCCCCTGAGTGTGCACTCCCCTGAGTGTTCCCATCCCCGGGTGTGCACTCCCGTTAGTGTGCACTCCCCTGGGTGTGCCCTCCCCTGAGTGTGCCCTCCCCTGAGTGAGGACTCCCCTGAGTGTGTACTCCCCTGAGTGTCCACTCGCCTGAGTGAGGACTACTGAGTGTGAATTCGTCTGAGTGAGGACTCCCCTGATTGCGCACTCCCCTGAGCGTGCACTCGCCTGGGTGTAGACACACCTGAGTGTGCATTCCCCTGAGTGAGCACTCCCCTGAGTGTTCACTCTTCAGGATGTGCACTCCCTTGAGTGTGCGCTCCCCCGAGTGTGCACTCTCCTGGGTGAAGTCACCCCTGAGTTTGCGCTCCCCTGAGTGTACACTCCCCTGAGTGTTCCCTCCTCAGGGTGTGCACTCCCCTGAGTGTGCGCTCCCCTGAGCGTGCACTCCATTAAGTGAGCGCTCCCCTGAGTGCACACTCCCCTGAGTGTGGACTCGCCTGGGTGAAGAGACCCCTGAGTGTCCACTCCCCTGAGTGTGCACACCCCTGACTGTTCTCTCCCACGGGTGTGCACTCCCCTGAGTGAACGCTCCCCTGAGTGTGCACTCCTCTGAGTTTGCACTCTCCTGAGTGAGGAATCCCCTGAGTGTGCACTCCCCTGAGTATGCGCTCCCCTGAGTGAGGACTCCACTGAATGAGCACTCCCCTGAGTGTACACTCCCCTGAGTGTGCTCTCTCCTGAGAGTGCACTCACCTGAGTGAGGACTACTGAGTGAGAACTCGCCTGAGTGAGGACTTCCCTGAGTGTGCACTCCGCTGAGTGAATGCTCACCTGAGTGTGCACTCCCCTGAGTGTGTGCTCCCCTGAGGGTGCACTTCCCTGAGTGAGTGCTCCCCTGTGTGTGCACTCCCCTGAGTGTGCACTTGCCTGTGTGAGGACTACTGAGTGTGAAGGCGCCTGAGTGAGGACGCCCCTAAGTGTGCACTCCCCTGACTGCATGCTCACCTGAGTGTGGACTCCCCTGCGTGCACACTCCCCTGAGTGTGAACTCGCCTGAGTGAGGACTCCCCTGAGTGTGCACTCCACTGAATGAGCACTCCCCTGAGTGTACACTCCCCTGAGTGTGCTCTGCCCTGAGTGTGCACTCGCCTGAGTGAGGACTACTGAGTGAGAACTCGCCTGAGTGAGGATTCCCCTGATTGTGCACTCCCCTGAGTGCATGCTTACCTGAGTGTGAACTCGCCTGAGTGAGAATTCCCCTGAGTATGCACACCACTAAATGTGCACTCCCCTGTGTGTACACTCCCCTGAGTGCGCTCTCCCCTGAGTGTGCACTCCCCTGAGTGAGCACTCCCCTGAGTGCACACACCCCTGAGTGTGCACTCGCCTGGGTGTAGACAGCGCTGAGTGTGCACTCCCCTGAGTGTGATCTCCCCTGAGTGTTCGCTCCCCTAGGTGTGCACTCCCCTGAGTGAGCGATCCCCTGAGTGTGCACGCCTCTTAGTTTGCACTCTCCTGAGTGAGGACTCCCCTGAGTGTGCCCTCCCCTGAGTGTGCGCTCCCCTGAGTGTGCGCTCCCCTGAGTGTGCACTCCCCTGAGTGTGCACTCCCCTGAGTGAGGACTCCACTGAGTGCACACTATCCTGAGTGTGCACTCCCATGAGTGAGCACTCTCCTGAGTGTGCACACACCTGTGTGAGGAATCCCCTGGGTGTGCATTCCCCTGAGTGTGCGCTGACTTTACTGTAAACTCCCCTGAGTGAGCACTCCCCTGAGTATGCACTCCCCTGAGTGTGCACTCCCCTGAGTGTGCACTCCCCTTAGTGTGCACTCGCATGAGTGAGGAATCCCCTGAGTGTGCAGGCCCCTGAGTGCATGCTCACCTGAGTGTGCACTCCCCTGAGTGTACACTCCCCTGAGTGTGCTCTTCCCTGAGTGTGCACTCGCCTGAGTGAGGACTACTAAGTGAGAACTCGCCTGAGTGAGGACAACCCTGAGTGCGCACTCCCCTGAGTGTGCACTCGCCTGAGTGTGAACTACCCTGAGTGTGCATTACCCTGAGTGTGAAGTCGCCTGAGTGGGGCCTCCCCTGATTGCGCACTCCCCTGAGTGTGCACTCGCCTGGGTGAGGACTCCCCTGAGTGTGCACTCCTCTGAATGAGCACTCCCCTGAGTGTACACTCGCCTGAGTGTGCTCTCCCCTGAGTGTGCACTCGCCTGAGTGAGGACTACTGAGTGAGAACTCGCCTGAGTGAGGATTCCCCTGATTGTGCACTCCTCTGAGTGCATGGTTACCTGACTGTGAACTCGCCTGAGTGAGAACTCCCCTGAGTATGCTCACCACTAAATGTGCACTCCCCTGAGTGTACACTCCCCAGAGTGCGCTCTCCCCTGAGTGCGCACTCCCCTGAGTGAGCACTCCCCTGAGTGCACACACCCCTGAGTGTGCACTCACATGGGTGTAGACAGCGCCGAGTGTGCACTCCCCTGAGTGTGATCTCCCCTGAGTGTTCGCTCCCCTAGGTGTGCACTCCCCTGAGTGAGCAATCCCCTGAGTGTGCACGCCTCTTAGTTTGCACTCTCCTGAGTGAGGACTCCCCTGAGTGTGCCCTCCCCTGAGTGTGCGCTCCCCTGAGTGTGCGCTCCCCTGAGTGTGCACTCCCCTGAGTGAGGACTCCACTGAGTGCACACTATCCTGAGTGTGCACTCCCATGAGTGAGCACGATCCTGAGTGTGCACACACCTGTGTGAGGAATCCCCTGGGTGTGCACTCCCCTGAGTGTGCGCTGACTTTACTGTAAACTCCCCTGAGTGAGCACTCTCCTGAGTATGCACTCCCCTGAGTGTGCACTCCCCTGAGTGTGCACTCCCCTTAGTGTGCACTTGCATGTGTGAGGAATCCCCTGAGTGTGCAGTCCCCTGAGTGCATGCTCACCTGAGTGTGCACTCCCCTGAGTGTGCTCTTCCCTGAGTGTGCACTCGCCTGAGTGTGCATTACCCTGAGTGTGAACTCGCCTGTGTGAGGACTCCCCTGAGTGTGCACTCCACTGAATATGCACTCCCCAGAGTGTACACTCCCTTGAGTGTGCTCTCCCGAGTGCGCACTCCCCTGAGTGTGCAGTCGCCTGGGTGTAGAGACCCCTGAGTGTACACTCCCCTGAGTGTGCTCTCCCCTGAGTGAGCACTCCCATGAGTGTGCGCTCACTTTACTGAAAACTCCGCTGAGTGAGCGCTCCCCTGAGTGTGCAATCCCCTGAGTGTGCTCTTCCCTGAGTGTGCACTCGCCTGAGTGAGGACTACTGAGTAAGAACTCGCCTGAGTGAGGACTCCCCTGAGTGTGCACTCCCCTAAGTGCATGCTCACCTGAGTGTGCACTCCCCTGAGTGCGCACTCCCCTGAGTGTGCACTCGCCTGAGTGAGGACACCCCTGAGTGTGCACTCCCCTGAGTGTGAACTCGCCTGAGTGAGGACTCCCCTGAGTGTGCACTCCACTGTATGTGCACTCCCCGGAGTGTACACTCCCCTGAGTGTGCTCTCCCCTGAGTGCGCACTCCACTTTGTGTGCACTCGCATGGGTGTAGACTCCCCTGAGTGTGCTCTCCCCTGAGTGTGCACTCCCCTGAGTGTGCGCTCACATTAATAAAAACTCCCCTGAGTGAGCGCTCCCCAGAGTGTGCACTCACCTGAGTGTGCACTCGCTTGAGTGCGGACTACTGAGTGTGAAGTCGCCTGAGTGAAGACGCCCCTAAGTGTGCACTCACACTCACAAGAGTGAGCACTCGCCTGAGTGAGGACACCCCTGAGTGTGCACTCCCCTGAGTGTGAACTCGCCTGAGTGAGGACTCGCCTGAGTGTGCACTCGCCTGAGTGTGCACTCCCCTGAGTGCATGCTCACCTGAGTGTGCACTCCCCTGAGTGTGCACTCCCCTGAGTGAGCACTCGCCTGAGTGAGGACACCCCTGAGTTTGCACACCAATGGGTGTGAACTCGCCTGAGTGAAGACTCCCCTGAGTGTACACTCCCCTGAGTGTGCTCTCCCGTGAGTGCGCACTCAACCGAGTGTGCTCTCCCCTGAGTGCGCACTCAACCGAGTGTGCACTCTCCTGGGTGAAGGCACCCCTGAGTTTGCTCTCCCCTGAGTGTACACTCCCTTGAGTGTGCCCTCCCTTGGGTGTGCGCTCCCCTGAGTGAGGACTCCCCTGAGTGTGCACTCCTCTGAGTTTGCACTCTCCTGAGTGAGGAATCCCCTGAGTGTGCACTCCCCTGAGTATGCGCTCCCCTGAGTGAGGACTCCACTGAATGAGCACTCCTCTGAGTGTACACTCCCCTGAGTGTGCTCTCCCCTGAGAGTGCACTCACCTGAGTGAGGACTACTGAGTGAGAACTCGCCTGAGTGAGGACTTCTCTGAGTGTGCACTCCCCTGAGTGAATGCTCACCTGAGTGTGCATTCCCCGGAGTGTGCACTCGCCTAAGTGAAGACACCCCTGAGTGTGCACTCCCATGAGTGTTCTCTCCCCTGAGTGTGCACTCCCCTGAGTGTGCGTTCACTTTACTGAAAACTCCCCTGAGTGAGTGCTCCCCTGAGTGTGCACTCCCCTGAGTGTGTGCTCCCCTGAGGGTGCACTTCCCTGTGTGAGCGCTCCCCTGATTGCGCACTCCCCTGAGTGTGCACTCGCCTGGGTGTCGACACACCTGAGTGTGCATTCCCCTGAGTGAGCACTCCCCTGAGTGTTCACTCTTCAGGATGTGCACTCCCTTGAGTGTGCGCTCCCCCGAGTGTGCACTCTCCTGGGTGAAGTCACCCCTGAGTTTGCGCTCCCCTGAGTGTACACTCCCCTGAGTGTTCCCTCCCCAGGGTGTGCACTCCCCTGAGTGTGCGCTCCCCTGAGTGTGCACTCCGTTAAGTGAGCGCTCCCCTGAGTGCACACTCCCCTGTGTGTGGACTCGCTTGGGTGAAGAGACCCCTGAGTGTCCACTCCCCTGAATGTGCACACCCCTGACTGTTCTCTCCCACGGGTGTGCACTCCCCTGAGTGAACGCTCCCCTGAGTGTGCACTCCTCTGAGTTTGCACTCTCCTGAGTGAGGAATCCCCTGAGTGTGCACTTCCCTGAGTATGCGCTCCCCTGAGTGAGGACTCCACTGAATGAGCACTCCCCTGAGTGTACACTCCCCTGAGTGAGGACTACTGAGTGAGAATTCGCCTGAGTGAGGACTTCCCTGAGTGTGCACTCCCCTGAGTGTGCACTCCCCTGAGTGTGCACTCGCCTGAGTGAAGACACCTGAGTGTGCACTCCCATGAGTGTTCTCTCCCCTGAGGGTGCACTCCCCTGAGTGTGCGCTCACTTTACTGAAAACTCCCCTGAGTGAGCGCTCCCCTGAGTGTGCACTCCCCTGAGTGTGTGCTCCCCTGAGGGTGCACTTCCCTGAGTGAGTGCTCCCCTGTGTGTGCACTCCCCTGAGTGTGCACTTGCCTGAGTGAGGACTACTGAGTGTGAAGGCGCCTGAGTGAGGACGCCCCTAAGTGTGCACTCCCCTGAGTGCATGCTCACCTGAATGTGGACTCCCCTGAGTGCACACTCCCCTGAGTGTGAACTCGCCTGAGTGAGGACTCCCCTGAGTGTGCACTCCACTGAATGAGCACTCCCCTGAGTGTACACTCCCCTGAGTGTGCTCTCCCCTGAGTGTGCACTCGCCTGAGTGAGGACTACTGAGTGAGAACTCGCCTGAGTGAGGATTCCCCTGATTGTGCAGTCCCCTGAGTGCATGCTTACCTGAGTGTGAACTCGCCTGAGTGAGAACTCCCCTGAGTATGCACACCACTGAATGTGCACTCCCCTGAGTGTACAGTCCCCTGAGTGTGCTCTCCCCTGAGTGTGCACTCCCCTGAGTGAGCACTCCCCTGAGTGCACACACCCCTGAGTGTGCACTCGCCTGGATGTAGACACCCCTGAGTGTGCATTCCCCTGAGTGTGATCTCCCCTGAGTGTTTGCTCCCCAAGGTGTGCAGTCCCCTGAGTGAGCGGTCCCCTGAGTGTGCACACCTCTTAGTTTGCACTCTCCTGAGTGAGGACTCCCCTGAGTGTGCCCTCCCCTGAGTGTGCGCTCCCCTGAGTGTGCGCTCCCCTGAGTGTGCACTCCCCTGAGTGAGGACTCCACTGAGCGCACACTATCCTGAGTGTGCACTCCCATGAGTGAGCGCTCTCCTGAGTGTGCACACGCCTGTGAGAGGAATCCCCTGAGTGTGCCCTCCCCTGAGTGTGAGTTCACTTTACTGTAAACTCCCCTGAGTGAGTGCTCTCCTGAGTATGCACTCCCCTGAGTGTGCTCTCCCCTGAGTGTGCACTCCCTTGAGTGAGCACTCCCCTCAGTGTTCAGTCTTCAGGGTGTGCACTCCCCTGAGTGTTCGCTCCCCTGAGTGCCCACTCCCCTGAGTGTGCACTCTCCTGAGTGTGCACTCGCATGGGTGAGGAATACTGAGTGTGAACTCCCCTGAGTGTGCACTCCCCTGAGCGTTCACTCTTCAGGATATGCACTCCCCTGAGTGTGCGCTCCCCTGAGTGTGCACTCGCCTTAGTGATGACTACTGAGTGTGAACTCGCCTGAGTGAGGAATCCCCTGAGTGTGCTCTCCCCTGAGTGCATGCTCACCTGAGTGTGCACTCCCCTGAGTGTTCACTACTCAGGGTGTGCACGCCCTGTTTGTGCGCTCCCCTGAGTGCGCACTCCCCTGAGTGTGCACTCGCCTCGGTGAAGGCACCCCTGAGTGTGCACTCCACTGAGTGTGCACTCCCCTGTGTGTGCACTTCCCTGAGTGAGTGCTCCCCTGAGTGTGCACTCCCCTGAGTGTGCACTCGCCTGAGTGAGTGCCACTGAGTGTGAACTCACCAGAGTGAGGACTCCCTTGAGTGTGCACTCCCCTGAGTGCATGCTCACCTGAGTGTGCGCTCCCCTGAGTGCTCGCTCACCTGAGTGTGCACTCCCCTGAGTGCTCGCTCCCCTGAGTGTTCACTCGCCTGAGTGAGGACACCCCTGAGTGTGCACTCCCCTGAGTGTGAACTTGCCTGAGTGAGGACTCCCCTGAGTGTGCACTCCACTGAATGAGCATTCCTTTGAGTGTACACTTCCCTGAGTGTGCTCTCCCTTGAGTGTGCACTCCCTTGAGTGAGCACTCCCCTGAGTGTTCACTCTTCAGGGTGTGCACTCCCCTGAGTGTTCACTCCCCTGAGTGCGCACTCCCCTGAGTGTGCACTCGCCTGGGTGTAGACACCCCTGAGTGTGCACTCACCTGAGTGTGCACTCCCCTGAGCGTTCACTCTTCAGGATGTGCACTCCCCTGAGTGTGCGCTCCCCTGTGTGTGCACTCGCCTGAGTGAGGACTACTGATTGTGAACTTATCTGAGTGACGACTCCCCTGAGTGTGCACTCCCCTGAGTGCATGCTCACCTGAGTGTGCACTCCCCTGAGTGAGCACTCCCCTGAGTGTTCACTATTCAGGGTGTGCAGTCCCCTGCGTGTGGGCTCCCTTGTGTGTGCACTCCCTTGAGTGTGCACTCACCTGGGTTTAGACACTCCTGAGTGTGCACTCCCCTGAGTGCGCACTCCCCTGAGTGTGCACTCGCCTGAGTGAATGCACCCCTGAATGTGCAGACCCCTGAGTGCGCACTCCCCTGAGTGTGCACTTCGCTGAGTGAGCGCTCCCCTGAGTGTGCACTCGCCTGGGTGAATGCACCCCTGAGTGTGCACTCCCCTGAGTGCGCGCTCCCCTGCATGTGCACTTCGCTGAGTGAGCTCTCCCCTGAATGTGCATTCCCCTGAGAGTGCACTCGCCTGAGTGAGGACTACTGAGTGTGAACTCGCCTGAGTAAGGACTCCCCTGAGTGTGCACTCCCCTGAGTGCATGCTCACCTGAGTGTGCACTCCCCTGAGTGCTCGCTCACCTGAGTGTGCACTCCCCTGAGTGCTCACTCCCCTGAGTGTTCACTCGCCTGAGTGAGGACACCCCTGAGTGTGCACTCCCCTGAGTGTGAACTTGCCTGAGTGAGGACTCCCCTGAGTGTGCACTCCACTGAATGAGCATTCCATTGAGTGTACACTTCCCTGAGTGTGCTCTCCCTTGAGTGTGCACTCCCTTGAGTGAGCACTCCCCTGAGTGTGCGCTCACCTGAGTGGGCACTCTGCTTTGTGAGCGCCTCCCTGTGTGTGCACTCCACTGAGTGTGCCGTCGTCTGAATGAGCACTCCCCTGAGTGTGCAATCCTCTGAGTTCGCACTCTCTTAAGTGAGAAACCGGCTGAGTGTGAAGTCCCATGAGTGTGTGCTCCCCAGAGTGTGCGCTAGCCGGAGTGTGCACTCCCCTGAGTGAGCGCTCCCCTGACTGGGCACTCCCCTGAGTGTGCACTCGCCTGACTGAGGACTACTGAGTGTGCACACACATGAGTGTGAACTCGCCTGAGAGAGGACTCCCTTGAGTGTGCACTCCCCTGAGTGTATGCTCACTTGAGTGTGCATGCCCCTGAGTGCGCACTCCCCTGAGTGTGCACTCGCCTGAGTGAGGACACCCCTGAGTGTGTACTCCCCTGAGTTAGCACTCCTCAGAATATGCAATCCTCTGAGTTTGCACTCCCCTGAGTGAGGACTCTCCTGGTGTGCACTCCCCTGAGTGTGCGCTCCCCTGAGTGTGCGCTCCCCTGAGTGTGCACTCCCCTGAGTGAGAGCTCCCCTGAGTGTGAACTCCCCTGACTGTACACTCACCTGAGTGAGGACACCCCTGAGAGTGCACTCCCCTGTGTGAGCACTCCCCTGAGTGTGCACTACTGTTAATTCACACTCTCCTGAGTGAGGATGCCACTGAGTGTGCACTCACTTGAGTGTGCGCTCCCCTGAGTGTGCACTCCTCTGAGTGAGCTCTCCCCTGAGTGTGCTCTCACCTGAGAATGCACTCGCCTGAGTGAGGACTCCCCTGAGTGTAATCTCCCCTGAGATTGCGCTCCCCTGAGTGTGCGCTCCGCTGAGTGAGCATGTCCCTGAGTGCGAACTCCCCTGTGTGTGCACTCCACTGGGTGAGGACACCCCTGAATGTGCACTCCCCTGTGTATGAACTTGCCTGAGTGAGGACATCCCAGAGTGTGCACTCCCCTGAGTGTGAACTCGCCTGAGTGAGGCTCCCCTGAGTGTGCACTCCACTGAATGAGCACTCCCCTGAGTGTACACTCCCCTGAGTGTGCTCTCCCCTGAGTGCACACTCCCCTGAATGTGCACTTGCCTGAGTGAGAACACCCCTGAGTGTGCATTCCCCTGAGTGTGAACTCGCCTGAGTGAGGTTTCCCCTGAGTGGGCACTTCCCTGAGTGTGAACTTGCCTGAGTGAGGACTCCCCTGAGTGTGCAGTCCACTGAATCAGCACTCCCCTGAGTGTACACTCCCCTGAGTGTGCTCTCCCCTGAGTGCACACTCCACTGAGTGTGCATTCGCCTCTGTGAAGACACCCCAGAGTGTGCACTCCCCTGAGTGTGAACTCACCTGAGTGAGGCTCCCCTAAGTGTGAACTCCCCTGAGTGAGCGCTCTCCTGGAGGGGCACTCGCTTGAGTGATGACTCCTTTTGGGTGAGCCCTCCCCTGTGTGTGCACTTCTCTGAGTTCACACTCTCCTGAGTGTGCACTCCCCTGAGTGTGCACTCCCCTGAGTGAGTGCTCCCCTGATTGCGCACTCCCTTGAATGTGCACTACCCTGGGTGAAGACACCCCTGAGTGTGCACTCTCCTGAGTTCGCACTCCCCTGAGTGTTCCTTCCCCAGGGTGTGCCCTCCCCTGGGTGAAGACACCCCTGAGTGTGCACTCCCCTGAGTGAGCACTCCCCTGAGTGTGCACTCACCTGAGTGAGGACTACTTAGTGTGCACACCCCGGAGTGTGAAGTCGCCTGAGTGAGGATTCCCCTGAGTGTGCACTCCCCTGAGTGCATGCTCACCTGAGCGTGCACTCCCCTGAGTGCGCACTCCCCTGAATGTGCACTCGCCTGAGTGAGGACACCCCTGAGTGTGCCCTCCCCTGAGTGTGAACACACCTGAGTGTGCACTCCACTGAATTAGCACCCCTCTGAGTGTTCCCTCTCCCGGGTGTGCACTCTCCTGAGTGTGCACTCCTCTGAGTGAGCGCACCCCTGTGTGCGCACTCCCCTGAGTGTGCACTCGCTTGGGTGAATACACCCCTGAGTGTGCACTCCCCTGAGTGTGCCCTCCCCTGGGTGTTCGCTCCCCAGGGTGTGCACTCCCCTGAGTGAGCGCTCCCTTGAGTGTGCACTCCTCTGAGTTTGCACTCTTCCGAGTGAGGACTCCACTGAATGTGCCCTCCCATGAGTGTGCACTCCCCTGAGTGTGCACTCCCGTGAGTGTTCCCTCCCCAGGGTGTGCACTCCCCTGAGTGTGCGCTCCCCTGAGTGTGCACTCCGCTGAGTGAGCACTCCCCTGAGTGCCCACTCCCCAGAATGTGGACTCGCCTGGGTGAAGAGACCCCTGAGTGTGCACTACCCTGAGTGTGCACTCCCCTGAGTGTTCGCTTCCCGGGGTGTTCACTCCCCTGTGTGAGCGCTCCCCGAGTGTGCAATCCTCTGAGTTTGCACTCTCCTGAGTGTGGACTCCCCTGAGTGTGCCCTCCCCTGAGTGTGTGCTCCCCTGAGTGTGCACTCCCCTGAGTGATGTCTCCACTGAGTGCACACTATCCTTAGTGTGCAATCCCATGAGTGAGCGCTCTCCTAAGTGTGCCCTCGCCAGTGTGAGGACACCCCTGAGTGTGCACTCCCCTGAGTGTGCGCTCACTTTACTGAAAACTCCCCTGAGTGAGCAGTCCCCTGAGTGTGCACTCTCCTGAGTGTGCACTCCCCTGAGTATGCACTTCCCTGAGTGAGCTCTCCCCTGAGTGTGCACTCCCCTGAGTGTGCACTCACCTGAGAGAGGACTACTGAGTGTGAAATCGCCTGAGTGAGGACTCCCCTAAGTGTGCACTCCCCTGAGTGCATGCTCACCTGAATGTGCACTCCCTTGAGTGCGAACTCCCCTGAGTGTGAACTCGCCTGTGTGAGGACACCCCTGAGTGTGCACTCCACTGAATGAGCACTCCCCTGAGTGTACACTCCCCTGAGTGTGCACTCCCCTGAGTGAGCACTCTCCTGAGTGCACACTCCCCTGAGTGTGCACTCGCCTGGGTGTAGACGCCCCTGAGTGTGCACTCCCCTGAGAGTGCACCTCCCTGAGTGTTCGCTCCCCAGGGTGTGCTCTCCCCTGAGTTAGCGCTCCCCTGAGTGTGCACTCCTCTGAGTTTGCACTCTCCTGAGGACTCCCCTGAGTGTGCCCTCCCCTGAGTGTGCGCTCCCCTGAGTGTGCACTCCCCTGAGTGTGCACTCCCCTGAGTGAGGACACCACTGTGTGCACACTATACTGAGTGTGCACTCCCATGAGTGAGCGCTCTCCTGAATGTGCACTCACCTGTGTGAGGACTCCCCTGAGTGTGCACTCCCCTGAGTGTGTGCTTACTTTACTGAAAACTCCCCTGAGAGAGCGCTCCCCTGAGTGTGCACTCCCCTGAGTGTGTGCTCCCCTGAGTGTGCACTTTCCTGAGTGAGCACTCCCCTGAGTGTGCACTCGCCTGGGTGAGGACTACTGAGTGTGATCTCGCCTGAGTGAGTACTCCCCTAAGTGTGCACTGCCCTGAGTGACTGCTCACCTGAGCGTGCACCCCCCTGAGTGCGCACTCCCCTGAGTGTGCACTTGCCTGAGTGAAGACACCCCTGAGTGTGCACTTCCCTGAGAGTGAACTCGCCTGAGTGAAGACTCCCCTGAGTGTACACTCCCCTGAGTGTGCTCTCCACTGAGTGCACACTCCCCTGAGTGAGAACACCCCTGTGTGTGCATTCCCCTGAGTGTGAACTCGCCTGAGTGAGGACTCCCCTGAGTGTGCAGTCCACTGAATCAGCACTCCCCTGAGTGTACACTCCCCTGAGTGTGCTCTCCCCTGAGTGCACACTCCACTGAGTGTGCATTCGCCTGTGTGAAGACACCCCTGAGTGTGCACTCCCCTGAGTGTGAACTTGCCTGAGTGAGGCTCCCCTAAGTGTGAACTCCCCTGAGTGAGCGCTCTCCTGTGGGGGCACCCGCTTGAGTGATGACTCCTTTTGGGTGAGCCCTCCCCTGTGTGTGCACTACTCTGAGTTCACACTCTCCTGAGTGTGCACTCCCCTGAGTGAGCGCTCCCCTGAGTGCGCACTCCCTTGAGTGTGCACTCCCCTGGGTGAAGTCACCCCTGAGTGTGCACTCTCCTGAGTGCGCACTCCCCTGAGTGTTCCTTCCCCAGGGTGTGCCCTCCCCTGGGTGAAGACACCCCTGAGTGTGCACTCCCCTGAGTGAGGACTACTGAGTGTGCACACCCCTGAGTGTGAACTCGCCTGAGTGAGGATTCCCCTGAGTGTGCACTCCCCTGAGTGCATGCTCACCTGAGTGTGCACTCCCCTGAGTGCGCACTCCCCTGAATGTGCACTCGCCTGAGTGAGGACACCCCTGAGTGTGCCCTCCCCTGAGTGTGAACTCACCTGTGTGTGCACTCCACTGAATTAGCACTCCACTGAGTGTTCCCTCCCCCCGGTGTGCACTCCCCTGAGTGTGCACTCCGCTGAGTGAGCGCACCCCTGTGTGCGCACTCCCCTGAGTGTGCAGTCACTTGGGTGAAGACACCCCTGAGTGTGCACTCCCCTGAGTGTGCCCTCCCCTGAGTGTTCGCTCCCCAGGGTGTGCACTCCCCTGAGTGAGCGCTCCCTTGAGTGTGCACTCCTCTGAGTTTGCACTCTTCCGAGTGAGGACTCCACTGAATGTGCCCTCCCCTGAGTGTGCACTCCCCTGAGTGTGCACTCCCCTGAGTGTTCACTCCCCTGAGTGAGTACTCCACTGTGTGCACACTATCCTGAGTGTGTACTCCCCTGTGTGAGCGCTCTCCTGAGTGTGTACTCGTCTGTGTGAGGACTCCCCTGAGTGTGCACTAGCCTGAGTGAAGACTCCCCTTAGTGTGCATTCCCCTGAATGAGCACTCCGCTGAGTGTGCACTCCTCTGAGTTGGCACTCTCCTGAATGAGGGCTCCCCTGAGGGTGCACTCCCCTGAGTGTGCGCTCCCTTGATTGTGTGCTCCCCTGAGTGTGCACTCCTTGAATGAGCACTCCCCTGAGTGCGCACTACCCTGAGTTTGCTCTCCCCTGAATGAGAACTCTCCTGAATGTGCACTCGTCTGAGTGAGGACTCCCCTGAGTGTGCACTTCCCTGAGTTAGCACTCTCCTGAGTGAGGACTACCCTGTGTGTGCACTCCTCTGAGTTCGCAGTCTCCTGAGTCAGGACTCCCCTGAGTGTGCCCTCTCCTGGGTGTGCACTCCCCTGAGATTGCACTCCCCTGAGGGTGCGCTCCCCTGAGTGAGCACTTCCCTGAGTGCGAACTCCCCTGAGTGTGCACTCCCCTGGGTGAGGACACCCCTGAGTGTGCCCTCCCCTGAGTGTGATCTCACCTGAGTGAGGACACCCCTGGGTGTGCACTCCACTGAATGAGCACTTCCCTGAGTGTAGACTCCCCTGAGTGTGCTCTCCCCTGAGTGTGCACTCCCCTGAGTGAGCGCTCCCCTGAGTGTGCACTCCTCTGAGTGTGAACTCGCCTGGGTGAAGACACCCCTGAATGTGCACTCCCCTGAGTGTGAACTCGCCTGAGTGAGGCTCCCCTGAGTGTGCCCTCGTTTGGTTTGAGCCGATCTCGCCGGTTTGAGCCGGTCGAAACCGGTTTGAGCCATTCTGGTCCGATTTGTTCCAGATTAATCCAGTCTGGTCCGGTTTCATCCGGTTGAGCCGGTCTGGTCTGGTTTGAGCCGGTCAAAACCGGTTTGAGCCGGGCTCTTCCGGTTAGATCCGGTTTAATCTGGTCTCGTCCGGTTTGATTAGTTTGAGCCCGTATGTCCTGGTTGGAGCCGGTCTGGTCTGGATTGAGTCCGGTTTGAGCCGGTCAAAACCTGTTCGAGCCGGTCTGGTCCGCTTTGATCCGGTTTAAGCCGGTCTGGTCAGGTTTGATCTGGTTGAGCCGGTATGGTCTGGTTTGAGCCGGTCAAACCCGGTTTGAGCCGATCTGTTCCGGTTTGAGTCCGGATGGAGCTGGTCAACACCGGTTTGAGCCGGTCTTCTCCAATTTGAGTCCGATTTGAGGTTGTCAACACCGGTTTGAGCCGGTCTGGTCCTGTTTGAGTCCGGTTTGAGATGGTCTGGTTCGGTTTGAGCCAGTCAAAACTGATGTGAGCAAGTCTGGTCAGGTTTTAGCCGGTCTGGTTGTTTTTGAGGGGTCAAAACCGGTTTCAGTCGGTCTGGTGTGGTTTCACCCAGTCTGGTTGGGTTTGAGCTGGTGAAAACCGGTTTGAGCCGATCTGGTCCTGTTTGAGTCTGGTTTGAGACGGTCAAAATCGGTTTGTGCTGCTTTGGTCCGAGTTGAGCCGGTCTAAACCGGTTTGAGCCGGTCTACTCCGGTTTGAGTCTGGTTTGAACCGGTCTGGCCTGGTTTTAGCCGGTCTGGTCGGGTTTGAGCCGGTCAAAACCGGTTTGAGCTTGTCTGGTCCGGTTTCGGCCGATCTGGTCCGGTTTGACCCGGTTTAAGCCGGTCTTGTCCGGTTTGATCCGGTTGAACCGGTATGATCTGGTTTGAGCCGGTGAAAACCCGTTTGAGCAGGTCTGGTCCGGTTTGAGCCGGTCAACATCGGTTTGAGCCAGTCTGGTCTGGTTTGAACCGGTCAACACCGGTATGAGCCTGTCTGGTCGTGTTTGAGTCCGGTTTGACCCGGTCAAAACCGGTTTGAGCCGGTCCAAGGGCCGGTCTGGTCCGGTTTGATCCGTTTTGAGCAGGTCTGGTCTGGTTTGAGCTGGTCAAACCCGTATGGAGAAGGTCTGGTATGGTTTGAATCCTGTTTGAACAGGTCAAACCCGTTTTGAGCCAATCTGGTCCGGTTTAAGGCAGTCTGGTTTGGTTTCATGGTCAACACCGGTTTTAGCCGGTCTGGTCCAGTTTGAGCCGGTGTGGTCCGTATTGAGCTGATCAAAACCTGTTTGAGATTGTCTAAGAGCCGATCTGCTCCGGTTTGATCTGGTTTAAGCGGGTCTGGACCGGTTTTTGCCGGTCTGGTCCGGTTTGAGCCTGTCCAAACTGGTTTGAACCAGACTGGTCCAGTTTGATCCGGTTTGTGCCATTCTGGTCGGGTTTGAGCTGGTCAAAACCGATTTGAGCCGATCTGGTCCGGTATGAGTCCGAATTCAGCCAGTGAAACCCGGTATGAGGCGGTCTGGTAGGGTTTGAGTCCGGTTTGAGCTAGACAAACCTGGTTCGACCCGGTCTGGTCCGGTTTTAGCCGGTTTGAGCCGGTCTGATCTGGTTTGATCCGGTGAAAACCGGTTTGAGCCGGTCTGGTCCAGTTTGAGTGCGGTTTGAGCCAGTTAAAACCGGTTAGTGCCTGTCTGTCCGATTTGAGGTGGTCAAAACCGGTTTGAGCCGGTCTGGTACGGATTAATCCGGTTTAAGCCGGTCTGGTTCCTGTTTGAACCGGTTTGAGCCGGTATGGCCTGGTTTGAGCCTGTCAACACCGGTTTAAGCCGGTCTGGTCCTGTTTGATCCGATTCAGCTGGTCTGGTCTGGTTTGAGCCGATCCTAACCAGTTTCAGCCGGTCTGCTCCAGTTTGAGCCGGTAAAAACTGGTTGAGCCAGTCTGGTCCGGATTGAGCGGATCAAAACCGGTTTGAGATGGTCTAAGGGCCAATCTAGGCTGGTTTGATCCGGTTTAAGCCGGTCTGGTCCGGTTTGATCCGGTTGAGCCGGTCTGGTTCGGTTTGAGCCGGTCAAAACTGATGTGAGCCAGTCTGGTCCGGTTTTAGACGGTCTGGTTGGGTTTGAGCCTTTCAAAACCGGTTTCAGCCGGTCTCATCCGGTTTCACCTGGTCTGATTGGGTTTGAGCTGTTCAAAACCGGTTTGAGCCGATCTGGTCCTGTTTGAGTCTGGTTTGAGCCGGTCAAAATCGGTTTGTGTTGCTCTGGTCCAATTTGAGCCGGTCAAAACCGGTTTGAGCTGGTCTACTCCGGTTTGAGTCCGGTTTGAACCGGTCTGGTCCGGTTTTAGCCGTTCTGGATGGGTTTGAGCCGGTCAAAACCGGTTTGAGCCTATGTGGTCCGGTTTCACCTGGTCTGGTCTGGTTTGATCCGGTTTAAGCAGGTCTGGTCCGGTTTGATCTGGTTGGCCTGTGTGGTCTGATTTGAGCTGGTCAAAACCGGTTTGAGCCGCTCTGGTCCGGTTTGAGTCCGGTTTGAGCAGGTCAACACCAGTTTGAGCCGGTCTGGTCCATATTGAGCTTGTCAAAACGGGTTTGAGCTGGTCTAAGTGCCGGTCTGGTCCGTTTTGATCCAGCTTGTGCTGGTCTCATCTGGTTTGAGCCGGTCAAAACTGGTTTGAGCAGGTCTGTTCCGGTTTTAGCCAGTCTGGTCGGGTTTGTTCCGGTCAAAAGGGGTTTGAGACGGTCTTGTCCGGTTTGAGTCCGTTTTGAGCCGGTCAAAACCTGTTTGAGCCGATCTGGTCCGGTTGGAGTCCGGTTTGAGGCGGACAACAACAGTTTGAGATGGTCTGGTCCGGTTTGAGTGCGGTTTGAGCCGGTCATAACCGGTTAGAGCCGGTCTAGTCGGCCTTGAGCCAGTCAAAACCGGTTTGAGCCTGTCTGGTCCGGTTTGATCCAGTTTGAGCATTTCTGGTCTGGTTTGATCCGGTTTGAGCTGGTCTGGTCCGCTTTGATCTGGTTGAGCCAGTCTGGTCTGGTTTGAGCCGGTCCAAACCGGTTTGAGCCGGACTCGTCCGGTTTCAGCCGGTCTGGTCGGGTTTGAGCCGGTCAAAACGGGTTTGAGACGGTCTGGTCCGGTTTGAGTCTGGTTTGAGCCGGTCAAAACCGGTTTGAGCCGGTCTGGTCCGGTTTGAGTCCGGTTTGAGCCAGACAACAACAGTTTGAGACTGTCTGGTCCGGTTTGAGAGCGGTTTGAGCTCTTCATAACCGGTCAGAGCCAGTCTAGTCCGCTTTGAGCCAGTCAAAACCGGTTTGACACGGTCTGGTCCGGTTTTGGCCGGTCTGGACGCGTTTGAGCCGGTCAATACCGGTTTGAGCCGGTCTATTCCGGTTTGAGTCCGGTTTGAACCGGTCTGGTCCGGTTTTAGCTGGTATGGTAGGGTTTGAGCCAGTCAAAACCGGTTAGAGCCTGTCTGGTCCGGTTTCAGACGGTCTGGTCGCGTTTGAGCCGGTCAAAACCGGTTTGTGCCAGTCTGGTCCAATTTGACCCGGTCAAAACCGGTGTGAGTCGGTCTGGTCCCGTTTCAGCCGGTCTGGTCGGGTTTGAGTCCGATTTCAGCCAGTCAAAAGCTGTTGGATCCGGTCTGGTCTGGTTTGAGCCGGACTAAGAGCCGGTCTGGTCCGGTTTGATTCGGTTTGAGACGGTCTGGTCTGGTTTCAGCCAGTCTAACCCGGTTTGTGCCGTTCTCGTCCGGTTTGAGTCTGGTTTGAGCCGGTCAAACACGGTTTGAGCCAGTCTGGTTCGGTTTAAGCCAGTCTGGTCGGGTTTGAGCCGGTCAACCCTGGTTTGAGCCGTTCTAGTCCGGTTTGATCCGGTTAAAGCTGGTCTGGTCCGGTTTGATCGGGTTGAGCCGGTCTGTTCTGGTTTGACCCAGTTAAAACCAGTGTGAGCTGGTCTGGTCAGGTTTGATCTGGTCTAAGAGCCGGTCTGGGACGGTTTGATTCGATTTGAGTCGGTTTGAGCCAGTCTGGTCCAGTTTGATCCGGTAGAGCCGGTCTGGGCTTTTCTGAGCTGGTCAAAACCAGTTTGAGCCGGCCTGGACCGATTTGAGCCGGTCAAAATCGTTTTCAGCCGGTCTGGTCGGGTTTGAGTCCAGTTTGAGTTGGTCTGGTCCGGTTTCAGCTGATCGAAACCGCTTTGAGCCGGTCTGGTCCGTTTTGATCCGTTTTGAGCCAATCTGGTCCGGTTTGAGCCGTTCTGGTCCAGTTTGAGTATGGTTCGAGCCGGTCAACATCGGTTTGAGCCGGTCTGGTCCGGTTTGAGTCCGATTTGAGCCGGTCAACACATGGTTTCAGCCGGTCTGGTCCGGTTTGAGTCCGATTTGAGCCGGTCAAAACCGGTTTGAGCCGGTCTGGTCCGGTTAGATCCAGTCTAACCCGGTTTGAGCCGTTCTGGTCCGGTTTGAGTCTGGTTTGAGCCGGTCACACTCTGTTTGAGCCAGTTTGATTCGGTTTAAGCCAGTCTGGTCCGGTTTGATCCGGTTTGATTCTGTCTGGTCCGGTTTGAGCTGGTCAAAACAGGTTTGAGCCGGTCTTTTCCAGTTTGAGTCCAATTTGAGCTGGTCAATACCTGTTTGAGCCGTTCTAGTCCGTATTGAGTGGATCAAAACCGGTTTGAGACGGTCTAAGAGCTGGTCTGGGCAGATTTGATCCACTCCAAGCCGGTCTGGCCCGGTTTGATCTGGTTGAGCCTCTCTGGTTCGGTTTGATCCGATTTGAGCCGGTCTGGTCCGGTTTCAGCTGGTCAAAACCGGTTTGAGCCGGTCTGGTCCGTTTTGATCCGGTTTGAGCCTGTCTGGTCGGGTTTGAGCCCTTCTGGTTGGGTTTGAGTCTGGTTCGAGCCGGTCAACACCGGTGTGAGCCGGTCTGGTCCGGTTTGAATCAGGTTTGAGCTGGTCAACACCAGTTTCAGCTGGTCTGGTCCGGTTTGAGTCCGATTTGAGCCAGTCAAAACAGGTTTGAGCTGGTCTGTTACAGTTTGAGTCCAATTTGATCCGGTCAAAACCGGTTTGAGCTGGTCTGGTCCGGTTTGAGTCCGGTTTGAGATGGTCTGGTTCGGTTTGAGCCGGTCAAAACGGGTTTGAGCCGTTCTGGTCGGTATTGAGCCGATCAAAACCAGTTTGAGACTGTCTAAGGGCCGATCTGGTCCGGTTTGATCTGGTTTGATGTGGTCTGGTCCGATTTGAGCCGGTCTGGTCCGGTTTGATCCGTTTTAAGCCGGTCTGGTCCGGTTTGATCTGATTGAGCTGGTAGGGTCTGGTTTAAGCCGGTCAAACCCGGTTTGAGCCGGTCTGGTCCGGTTTGAGTCCGGTTTGAGCTGGTCAACACCGGTTGGAGACGGTCTTGTCCAGTTTGAGTCCGGTTTGAGGTGGTCAACACCAGTTTGAGCCAGTCTGGTCCGGCTTGAGACCGGTTTGAGACGGTCTGGTCCGGTTTTAGCGCGTCAAAACCGGTTTGAGCCGTTCTGGTTCGTATTGACCGGATCAAAACCGGTTTTAGACGGTCTAAGAGCCAATCTGGGCCGGTTTGATCCGGTTTAAGCCGGTCTGGTCCGGTTTGATCCGGTTGAGCTGGTCTGGTTCGGTTTGAGCCGGTCAAATCTGATGTGAGCCAGTCTGGTCCGGTTTTCGCCAGTCTGGTTGGGTTTGAGGGGTCAAAACCGGTTTCAGCCTGTCTGGTCTGCTTTCACCCGGTGTGGTTGGGTTTGAGCTGGTCAAAACCGGTTTGAGCCGATCTGGTCCTGTTTGAGTCTTGTTTGAGACGGTCAAAATCGGTTTGTGCTTCTCTGGTCCGATTTGAGCCGGTCAAAACCGGTTTGAGCCGGTCTACTCTGGTTTGAGTCCGGTTTGAACCGTTCTGGTCCGGTTTTAGCCGGTCTGGTCGGGTTTGAGCCGGTCAAAACTGGTTTGAGCTTCTCTGGTCCGGTTTCGGCCGATCTGGTCCGGTTTGATCCGGTTTAAGCCGGTCTGGTCCGGTTTGATCTGGTTGAGCCGGTATGATCTGGTTTGAGCCGGTGAAATCCCGTTTGAGTGGGTCTGGCCCGGTTTGAGCCTGTCAACACCTGTTTAAGCCGGTCTGGTCCTGTTTGATCCGATTCAGCTGGTCTGGTCTGGTTTGAGCCGATCCTAACCAGTTTCAGCCGGTCTGCTCCAGTTTGAGCTGGTCAAAACCGGTTGAGCCGGTCTGGTCGGGATTGAGCTGGTCAAATCCTGTTTGAGCCAGTCTGGTCCGGTTTGATCCCCTGAGTGTGCACTCCTCTGATTAAGTGCTCATCTGAGGGGCACTCCGCTTCGTGAGCGCCTCCCAGAGTGTGCACACCCCTGAGTGTGCCGTCGTCTGACTAAGGACTCCCCTGAGTGTGTAATCCCCTGAATGAGCACTCCCCTGAGTGTGCACTCCTCTGAGTTCGTAGTCTTCTACGTGAGGACCCGGCTGAGTGTGAACTCCCCTGAGAGTGCGCTCCCCAGATTGTGAGCTCCCCTGAGTGTGCACTGCCCTGAGTGAGCCCTCCCCTGAGTGGGCACTCCCCTGAGTGTGCACTCGCCTGAGTGAGGACTACTGAGTGTGCACACCCATGAGTGTGAACTCGCCTGAGTGAGGACTCCCTTGAGTGTGCACTCCCCTGAGTGTATGCTCACTTGAGTGTGCACGCCCCTGAGTGTGCACTCCCCTGAGTGTGCACTCGCCTGAGTGAGGACACGCCTGAGTGTGCACTCCCCTGAGTTAGCACTCTGGTGTATGTGCACTCCTCTGAGTTCGCACTCTCCTGAGTGAGGACTCTCCTGGTGTGTCCTAACCTGAGTGTGCGCTCCCCTGAGTGTGCACTCCCCTGAGTGTGCACTCCCCTGAGTGAGGACTTCACTGAGTGCACACTATCCTGAGTGTGCACTCCCATGAGTGAGCACTCTCCTGAGTGTGCACTCGCCTGTGTGAGGACTCCCCTGTGTGTGCACTCCCCTGAGTGTGCTCTCACTTTACTGGAAACTCCCCTGAGTGAGCCCTCCCCTGAGTGTGCACTCCCCTGAATGTGCACTCGCCTGAGTGAAGACTTCCCTTAGTGTGCAGTCCCCTGAATGAGCACTCCGCTGAGTGTGCACTCCTCTGAGTTCGCACTCTCCTGAGTGAGGACTCCCATGAGTGTGCACTCCCCTGAGTTTGCGCTCCCTTGAACGTGAACTCGCCTGGGTGAAGACACCCCTGAGTGTGCACTCCCCTGAGTGTGAACTCGCCAGAGTGAGGCTCCCCTGAGTGTGCACTCCCCTGAGTGAGCGGTCTCCTGAGGGGGCACTCGGTTGAGTGATGACTCCTTTGCGTGAGCCCTCCCCTGAGTGTGCACTCTTCTGAGTTCCCACTCTAACGAGTGAGGACTTCCCTGAGTGTGGACTCCCCTGAGTGTGCACACCCCTGAGTGAGCACACCCCTGAGTGAGCACTCCCCTGACTGTGTGCTCGCCCGGGTTAAGACACCCCTGAGTATGCACTGCCCTGAGTGTGCACTCTCGTGAGTGTTCACTCCCCAGGGTGTGCACTCCCCTGAGTGTGCGCTTCCCTGAGCGTGCACTCCCCTGAGTGAGCGCTTCCCTGAGTGCGCACTCCCCTGAATGCGGACTCGCCTGTGTGAAGAGACCCCTGACTGTGCACTTCCCTGAGTGTGCACTCCACTGAGTGTTCACTCCCCAGGGTGTGAACTCCCCTGAGTGAGCGCTCCCCTGAGTGTTCACTCCTCTGAGTTTGTACTCCCATGAGTGAGGACTCCACTGAGTGCGCACTATCCTGAGTGTGCATCCCATGTGTGAGCGCTCTCCTGAGAGCGCACTCGCCTGTGTGAGGACTCCCCTGAGTGTGCACTCCCCTGAGTGTGCACTCATTTTAGTGGAAACTCCTCTGTGTGAGTGCTCCCCTGAGTGTGCACTCCCCTGAATTTGCACTAGCCTGAATGAACACTCCCCTTAGTGTGCAGTCCCCTGAATGAGCACTGCGCTGAGTGTGCACTCCTCTGAGTTTGCACTCTCCTGAGTGAGGACTCCCCTGAGTGTGCACTCCCCTGAGTGTACGTTCCCTTGGGTGTGCACTCCCCTGAGTGTGCACTCCCCTGAGTGAGCTCTCCCCTGAGTGAGCAGTACCCTGAGTGAGCACTCCCCTGAGTGAGGACTCTCCTGAATGTGCACTCGCCTGAGTGAGGACTCTCCTGCGTTTGCACTCCCCTGAGTGAGCACGCCCCTGAGTGTGCACTCCCCTGCGTTTGCACTCTCCTGAGTGAGGACTACCCTGTGTGTGCAATCCTCTGAGTTCGCACTCTCCTGAGTGAGGACTCCCGTGAGTGTACACTCCCCTGAGTGTGCTCTCCCCTGAGTGTGCACTCCCTGAGTGAGCGCTCCCCTGGGTGCGCACTCCCCTGAGTGTGAACTCGCCTGGGTGAAGACACCCCTGAGTGTGCACTCCCCTGAGTGTGAACTCGCCTGAGAGAGGATCCCCTGAGTGTGCACTCTCCTGAGTGTGTCCTCCCCTGAGTGTGTACTCCACTGAGTGAGTGCTCCCCAGTGTGTGAACTCCCCTGAGTGTGTGCTCGCCTGTGTGAGGACTCCACTGAGTGCGCACTATCCTGATTGTGCACTCCCCTGAGTGAGCCAGTCTAGTCCGGTTTGATCCGTTTGAGCCGGTTTGGTCTGTTTTGAGCCGTTCAAAAGCGTTTTGAGCCGCTCTGGTCCGGTTTCAGTCCGGTTTGAGTCTGGTTTGAGCCAGTTTGGTCCTTGTCCGGTTTGAGCCGATCAAAACCGATTTGAGCCGGTCTAGTCCGGTTTGAGTCCAGTTTGAGCCGGTCTGGTACGTTTTTCGTCGGTTTGAGCCGTTCAAAACATGTGTGAGGCAGTCTGGTCCGGTTTGTGCCGGTCAAAACTGGTTTGAGTCCGTTTGGAGAAGGTCAAAACCAGTTTGAGCCGGTCTGGTGCGATTTGAGCCGCTAAAAACCGGTTTGAGCCAGTCTTATACAGTCAAAACAGGTTTAAACCGGTCTGGTCTGGTTTGATCAGGTTTGAAACGGTCTGGTCCGTTTTGTGACGGTCAAAACCGGTTTGATCTGGTTTAAGCCGGTCTGGTCCAGTTTGATCCGGTTGAGCCGGTCTTGTCTGGTTTGAGACGGTCAAACCCTGTTTGAGCCGGTCTGTTCCTGTTTGAGTTCGATTTGAGCCGTTTAATACCGTTTTGACTCGGTCTGGTCCTGTTTGAGTCTGTTTTGAGCCCGTCAAAACCTGTTTGAGGCTGTCTGGACCGGTTTCAACTGGTCAAAAGTGATTTGCAACCTGTTTGAGCCGGTCTGGTCCGGTTTGAGCTTGTCTGGTCCGGTTTGATCCGGTTGAACAGTTATGGTTTGGTTTGAGCCGGTTAAAACCGGTTTGAGCTGGTCGGGTCCGGATTGAGTCCAGTTTGAGCCAGTCAAAACCAGTTTGAGCCGGTCTGGTCCAGTTTGATCCGGTTTGAGCAGTTCTGGTCCTGTTGGATCCGGTTTGAGCCTGTCTGGTCCGCTTTGATCTGGTTGAGCCAGTCTGGTCTGGTTTGAGCCGGTCCAAACCCGTTTGAGCTGGTCTCGTCCGGTTTCAGCCGGTCTGGTCGGGTTTGAGCTGGTCAAAACGGGTTTGAGCCGGTCTGGTCCGGTTTGAATCCGGTTGGAGACAGACAACACCAGTTTGAGATGATCTGGTCCGGTTTGAGTGCAGTTTGATCCGGACAAAATCGGTTACAGCCGGTATAGTCCGCTTTGAGCCGGTCATAACCGGTTTGAGCCAGTTAGGTCCGGTTTTAGCCGGTCTGGACAGGTTTGAGTCGGTCAAAACCGGTTTGAGGCGGTCTCGTCCAGTTTCCACCGGTCTGGTTGGGTTTGAGTCGGTCAAAACCGGTTTGGGCCTGTCTGTTCCGGTTTCATCCGGTTTAAGCCGATCTGGTCCGGTTTCATTCGTTTGAGCCGGTATGGTCTGGTTTGAGCCGTTCAAAACCGGTTTGAGCCTGTCTGGTCTGGTTTGTGTCCGGTTTGAGCTGGTCAACACCGGTTTGAGCCGGTCTGGTCCAGTTTGAGTCAGATTTGAGCTGGTCAAAATCGGTTTGTGCTGCTCTGGTCCGATTTGAGCCCATCAAAACCGGTTTGAGCCAGTCTATTCCAGTTTGAGTCCTGTTTGAATGGGTCTGGTCCGGTTTTAGCCAGTCTGGTAGGGTGTGAGCCGGTCAAAGCCGGTTTGTGCTGGTCTGGTCCGGTTTGACCCGGTCAAAACCGGTTTGAGGCTATCTCGTCCCATTTCAGCCGGTCTGGTCGGGTTTGAGCCGGTTAAAACCGCTTTGAGCCCGTCTGGTCCGGTTTAATCCAGTTTCAGCGGTTCCATCCGGTTTGATCTGGTTTGAGCCAGTCTGGTCGGCTTTGATCTAGTTGAGCCATTCTCGTCTGGTTTGAGTCGGTTCAAACCGGTTTGAGGCGGTCTCTTCCGGTTTCAGCTGGTCTGGTCGGGTTTGAGCCACTCAAAACGGGTTTGAGACGGTCTGGTCCGGTTTGAGTCCAGTTTGAGCTGGTCAATATCGGTTTGAGCCTTTGTGGTCCTGTTTGAGTCTAGTTTGAGCTCGTCAAATTCGGTTTGTGCTGCTCTCTTCCGATTTGAGCCAGTCAAAACCGGTTTGAGCCGTTCTGTTCCGGTTTGATCCGGTTTAAGCCAGTCTGGTCCGGTTTGATTCGGTTGAGCCGGTATGGTCTGGTTTGAGCCATTCAAAACCGGTTTGAGCCGGTTTGGTCCGGTTTGAGTCCAGTTTGAGCCGGTTTGGTCCTTGTCCGGTTTGAGCCGATCAAAACCGATTTGAGCCAGTCTAGTGTGGTTTGAGTTCGGTTTGAGCCGGTCTGGTACGTTTTGGGTCCGTTTTGAGCCGGTCAAGCCAGGTTTGAGGCAGTCTAGTCCGGTTTTTTCCGGTCAAAACAGGTTTGAGTCTGTTTGGGGAAGGTCAAAACCGGTTTCAGGTGCTCTGGTGTGATTTGAGCCGCTAAAAACCGGTTTGAGCCAGTCTAATACGGTCAAAACAGGTTTAAGCCGGTCTGGTCCGGTTTGATCGGGTTTGAACCGGTCTCATCCAGTTTGACACGGTCAAAACTGGTTTGATCCGGTTTAAGCTGGTCTGGTCCGGTTTGATCCAGTTGAGCCGGTCCGGTCTGGTTTGAGATGGTCAAACCGTGTTTGAGCTGGTCTGTTCCTGTTTGAGTACGATTTGAGCCATTTAAAACCGGTTAACCCGGTCTGGTCCTGTTGGAGTCCCGTTTGAGCCACTCAAAACCGGTTTGAGGCTGTCTGGACTCGTTTGAGTTGGTCAAATGCAGTTTGCAACTGGTTTGAGCCGGTCTGGTCCAGTTTTAGCCGGTCTGGTCCGGTTTGATCCAGTTGAGCCGGTATGGTCTGGTTTGAGCCGGTTAAAACCGGTTTGAGCTGGTTGGGTCCGGTTTGAGTCCAGTTTGAGCCAGTCAAAACCGGTTTGAGTCGGTCTGGTCTGGTTTGATCCGGTTTGAGCGGTTCTGGTCCTGTTTGATCCGGTTTGAGCCGGTCTGGTCTGCTTTGATCTGGTTGAGCCTGTCTGGTCTGGTTTGAGCCGATCCAAACCGGTTTGAGACGATCTTGTCGCGTTTCAGATGGTCTGGTCGGGTTTGAGCCGCTCAAAACGGGTTTGACATGGTCTGGTCCGGTTTGAGTCCGGTTTGAGCCGGTCAAAACCGGTTTGAGCCGGTCTGGTCTGGTTTGAGTCTCGTTTGAGCCGGACAACACCAGTTTGAGATGGTCTGGTCCGGTTTGAGTGCGGTTTGAGATGGTCATAACCGGATAGAGCCCGTCTAGTCTGCTTTGAGCCGGTCAAAACCGGTTTGAGCCGGTCAGGTCCGGTTTCAGCCGGTCTGGACGGGTTTGAGTCGGTCAAAACTGGTTTGAGACGGTCTCGTCCAGTTTCAGCCGGTCTGGTCGGGTTTGAGCCAGTCAAAACCGGTTTGAGCCGGTGTGGTCCTGTTTGAGTCTAGTTTGAGCTGGTCTAATTCGGTTTGTGCAGCTCTCGTCCGATTTGAGCTGGTCAAAACCGGTTTGAGCCTGTCTGGTCTGGTTTGACCCGGTTTATGCCTGTCTGGTCCGGTTTGATTTGTTTGAGCCGGTATGGTCTGGTTTGAGCAGTTCAAAACCGGTTTAAGCCGGTCTGGTCAGGTTTGATTCCGGTTTGAGCTGGTCAACACCGGTTTCAGCCGGTCTGGTGTAGTTTGAGTCAGGTTTGAGCCAGTCAAAATCGGTTTGTGCTGCTCTGGTGTGATTTGAGACCGTCAAAACCGGTTTGAGCCGGTCTATTCCAGTTTGATTCCTGTTTGAAAGGGTCTGGTCCAGTTTTAGCCGGTCTGTTTGGGTTTGTGCCGTTCAAATCCGGTTTGAGCCTCTCTGGTCCGGTTTCAGATGGTCTGGTCGGGTTTGAGCCGGTCAAAGCCGGTTTGTGCCGGTCTGGTCTGATTTGACCCGGTCAAAACCGCTTTGAGCCGATCTGGTCCGGTTTGATTCGGTTTCAGCGGTTCTGGTCCGGGTTGATCCGGTTTGAGCCGGTCTGGTCGGCTTTGATCTAGTTCAGCCATTCTCATCTGGTTTGAGACCGTACAAACCGGTTTGAGGCGGTCTCGTCCGGTTTCAGCCAGTCTGGTCGGGTTTCAGCCAGTCAAAACGGGTTTGAGACGGTCTGGTCCGGTTTGAGTCCGGTTTGAGCTGGTCAAAACCGGTTTGAGCTGGTCTGGTCCGGTTTTAGCCGGTCTGGACGGGTTTGAGTCCGTCAAAACCGGTTTGAGGTGGTCTCGTCCAGTTTCAGCCGGTCTGGTCGGGTTTGAGCCGGTCAAAACCGGTTTGAGACGGTGTGGTGCAGTTTGAGTCTGGTTTGAGCTGGTCAAATTCGGTTTGTGCAGCTCTGGTCCAATTTGAGTCGGTCAAAACCGGTCTGAGCCGTTCTGGTCCGGTTTGAGTGCGGTTTGAGCTGGACAACACCAGTTTGAGACGGTCTGGAATGGTTTGATCCGGTTTAAGCCGCTCTGGTCCAATTTCATTCGTTTGAGCCAGTATGGTCTGGTTTGAGCCATTCAAAACGGGTTTTTTGCCGGTCTGGTCCGGTTTGAGCAGGTCAAAACCGGTTTGAGGTGTTCTGGTCCGTTTTGAGCGGAACAAAACCGGTTTGAGACGGTCTAAGAGCCGGTCTGGTCTGGTTTAAACTGGTATAAGCCATTCTGGTCCGGTCTGATCCGGTTCAGCTGGTCTTGTTCGGTTTCACCCGGTCAAAAGTGTTCTGAGCCAGTCTGTTCCGGTTTTAGTTGGTCTGGTTGGGGTTGACCCGGTCAAAACCGATTTCAGCCGGTCTCGTCTGGTTTCAGCTGGTCTGGTCGGGTTTGATCCGGTCAAAACCGGTCTGAGCCATTCTGGTCCAGTTTGAGTGCGGTTTGAGCCGGACAACACCAGTTTGAGACGGTCTGGTCCGGATTGAGTGCGGTTTGAGCCGGTCATAACTGGTTAGAGCTGGTCTAGTTCGGTTTGAGCCGGTCAAAACTGGTTTGAGTCGGTCTGGTATGGTTTGTGCCAGTCAAAAGCGGTTTGAGTCCGTTTGGAGCCGGTCAAAACCGGTTTGAGCCGTTCTGATGTGATTTGAGCCGCTAAAAACTGGTTTGACCCAGTCTAGTACGGTCAAAACAGGTTTGAGCCGGTCTGGTCCGGTTTGATCGGGTTTGAACCGGTCTGGTCCAGTTTGTGATGGTCAAAACTGGTTTGATCCGGTTTAAGCCGGTCTGGACAGGTTTGATCCCGTTGAGCCAGTCTGGTCTGGTTTGAGACGGTCAAACCCTGTTTGAGCCGGTCTGCTCCTGTTGGAGTCCAATTTGAGCTGTTTAAAACCGGTTTGACCCGGTCTGGTCCTGTTTGAGACCGGTTTGAGCCAGTCAAACCCGGTTTGAGGCTGTCTGGACCGGTATGAGCTGGTCAAAAGCGGTTTGCGACTGGTTTGAGCCGGTCTGGTCCGGTTTGATCCGGTGTAAGCCGGGCTGGTCCGGTTTGATTCGTTTGAGCTGGTATGATCTGGTTTGAGCCATTCAAAACCGGTTGGAGCCGTTCTGGTCTGGTTTGAGTCCGGTTTGAGCTGTTCAACATCGGTTCGAGCCGGTCTGGTCCGGTTTTAGCTGGTCTGGACGGGTTTGATTCGGTCAAAACCGGTTTGAGGCGGTCTCGTCCCGTTTCAGCCGGTCTGGTCGGGTTTGAGCCGGTTAAAACCGGTTGGAGCCGGTCGGGTCCGCTTTGATCCGGTTTCAGCGGTTCTGGTTCGGTTTGATCCGGTTTGAGCTGATCTGGTCCGCTTTGAAGTGGTTGAGGCAGTCTGGTCTGGTTTGAGCCGGTCCAAATCTGTTTGAGCCGGTCTCGTCCGGTTTCAGCTGGTCTGGTCGGGTTTGAGCAGGTCAAAACGGGTTTGAGACGTTCTGGTCCAGTTTTTGAGTCTGGATTGAGCCGGTCAAAACCAGTTTGAGCCGGTCTGGTCCAGTTTGAGTCCGGTTGGAGCCGGACATCACCAGTTTGAGACCGTCTGGTACGGTTTGAGTGGGGTTTGAGCCGGTCATAACTGGTTAGAGACGGTCTAGTCCGCTTTGAGCTGGTGAAAACCGGTTTGAGCCGGTCTGGTCCGGTTTTAGCCGGTCTGGACGGGTTTGAATTGGTCAAAACCGGTTTGAGGTGGTCTCGTCCTGTTTCAGCCAGTCTGGTCGGGATTGAGCCGGTCAAAACCGGTTTGAGCCGGTGTGGTCCTGTTTGAGTCTGGTTTCAGCTGGTCAAATTCGGTTTGTGCTGCTCTCGTCCTATTTGAGCCGGTCAAAACCGGTTCGAGCCGGTCTGGTCCGGTTTGAGCCGGTCTGGTCCGGTTTGATCCGGTTTGAGAGGTTCTGGTCCTGTTGGATCCGCTTTGAGTCTGTCTGGTCCGCTTTGATCTGGTTGAGGCAGTCTGGTCTGGTTTGAGCCGGTCCAAACCGGTTTGAGCCGGTCTCGTCCGGTTTCAGCTGGTCTGGTCGGATGTGAGCCAGTCAAAACGGGTTTGAGACGGTCTGGTCCGGTTTGAGTCCAGTTTGAGCCGGACAACACCAGTTTGAGAGGGTCTGGTCCGGTTTCAGTGCGGTTTGAGCTGGTCATAACCGGTTAGGGCCGGTCTAGTCCTCTTTGAGCCGGTCAAAACCAGTTTGAGCTGGTCTGGTCCGGTTTTAGCCGGTCTGGACGGGCTTGAGTCCATCAAAACCGGTTTGAGGTGGTCTCGTCCAGTTTCAGCCGGTCTGGTCGGGTTTGAGCCGGTCAAAACCGGTTTGAGCCGGTGTGGTGCTGTTTGAGTCTGGTCTGAGCTGGTCAATTTCTGTTTGTGCAGCTCTGGTCCAATTTCAGTCGGTCAAAACCGGTCTGAGCCGTTCTGGTCCGGTTTGAGTGCGGTTTGAGCCGGACAACACCAGTTTGAGACGGTCTGGGATGGTTTGATCCGGTTTAAGCCGCTCTGGTCCAATTTCATTCGTTTGAGCCAGTATGGTCTGGTTTGAGCCATTCAAAACGGGTTTTTTGCCAGTCTGGTCCGGTTTGAGCAGGTCAAAACCGATTTGAGCTGTTCTGGTTCGTTTTGAGCGGAACAAAACCGGTTTGAGATGGTCTAAGAGCTGGTCTGGTCCGGTCTGATCCGGTTCAGCTGGTCTTGTTCAGTTTCACCCGGTCAAAAGTGTTCTGAGCCAGTCTGTTCCGGTTTTAGTCTGGTTGGGGTTGACCCGGTCAAAACCGATTTCAGCCACTCTCGTCTGGTTTCAGCCGGTCTGGTCGGGTTTGATCCGGTCAAAACCGGTCTGAGCCGTTCTGGTCCAGTTTGAGTGCCGTTTGAGCCGTACAACACCAGTTTTAGATGGTCTGGTCCGGATTGAGTGCGATTTGAGCCGGTCATAACTGGTTAGAGCCGGTCTAGTTCGGTTTGAGCCGGTCAAAACCGGTTTGAGCCGGTCTGGTCCGGTTTTAGCCGGTCTGGTAGGGTTTGAGCCAGTCAAAACCGGTTTGAGCCAATGTGGTCCTGTTTGAGTCTTGTTTGAGCTGGTCAAATACGGTTTGTGCTGCTCTGGTCCGATTTGAGCCCGTAAAAACCAGTCTGAGCCGTTATGGTCCAGTTTGAGTGTGGTTTGAGCCGGACAACATCAGTTTGAGATGGTGTGGTCCGGTTTGAGTGCAGTTTGAGCCGGTCATAACCGGTTAGAGCCTGTCTATTCCTGTTTGAGTCCGATTTGAACGGGTCTGGTCTGGTTTGAGCCGGTCTGGTAGGGTTTGAGCCGGTCAAAACCGGTTTGAACCTGTCTGGTCCAGTTTCAGACGGTCTGGTCGGGTTTGAGCCGATTAAAACCGGGTTGTGCCAGTCTGGTCCGATTTGACCCAGTCAAAACTGGTTTGAGGTGGTATCGTCCCATTTCAGCCGGTCTGGTTGGGTTTGAGCCAGTTAAAACTGGTTTGAGCCGGTCTGGTCCAGTTTGATCCGGTTTCAGCGGTTCTGGTCTGGTTTGATCCGGTTTGAGCCAGTCTGGTCCGCTTTGATCTGTTTGAGCCAGTCTTGTCTGGTTGGAGCCCGTCCAAACGGGTTTGAGCTGGTCTTGTCTGGTTTCAGCTGGTCTGGTCGGGTTTGAGCCAATCAAAACAGGTTTGAGACGGTCTGCTCCGGTTTGAGTGCGGTTTGAGCCAGTCATAACCGGTTAGAGACGGTCTAGTCCGTTTTGAGCCGGTCAAAACTGGTTTGAGACGGTCTGGTCCGGTTTTAGCCAGTCTTTCCGGTTTGAGTCGGTCAAAACCGGTTTGAGGCGGTCTCGTCCAGTTTCAGCCGTTCTGGTCGGGTTTGAGCCGGTCAAAACCGGTTTGAGCCGGTGTGGTCCTGTTTCAGTCTGGTTTGAGATGGACAAATTTGGATAGTGCTGCTCTGCTCCGATTTGAGCCGGTCAAAACCGGTTTGAGCAGGTCTGGTCTGGTTTGAGTCCTTTTCAGCCAGACCACACCAGTTTGAGACGGTCTGGTCCCGTTTGAGTGCGGTTTGAGCCGGTCATAACCGGTTAGAGCCGGTCTAGTCTGCTTTGAGCCGGTCAAAACCGGTTTGAGCGAGTTTGGTCCGGTTTTAGCCGGTCTGGACGGGTTTGAGCCGGTCAAAAAACCGGTTTGAGCCAGTCTAATACGGTCAAAACAGGTTAGAGCCAGTCTTGTCCGGTTTGATCGGGTTTGAACCGGTCTGGTCTGGTTTGTGACGGTCAAAACTGGTTTGATCCGGTTTAAGCCGGTCTGGTCCGGTTTCATCCGGTTGAGCTGGTCTGGTCTGGTTTGAGGCGGTCAAACCCTTTTTGAGCCGGTCTGTTCCTGTTTGAGTCCGTTTTGAGCCGTTTAAAACCGGTTTGACCCGGTCTGGTCCTGTTTGAGTCCGTTTTGAGCCCGTCAAAACCTGTTGGAAGCTGTCTGGACCGGTTTGAGCTGGTCAAAAGTGGTTTGCGACCGGTTTGAGCCGGTCTGGTCCGGTTTGAGCCGATTAAAACCGGTTTGATCTGGTCGGGTCAGGATTGAGTTCAGTTTGAGCCAGTCAAAACTGGTTTGAGCCCGTCTGGTCCGGTTTGATCCGATTTGAGCGATTCTGGTTCTGTTTGATCCGGTTTGAGCCGGTCTGCTCTGCTTTGATCTGGTTGAGCCAGTCTGGAGTGGTTTGAGCTGTTCCAAACCGGTTTGAGCCAGTCTCGTCCGATTTCAGCCGGTCTGGTCGGGTTTGAGACGGTCTGGTCCAGTTTGAGTTCGGAATGAGCCAGTCAAAACCGGTTTGAGCTGGTCTGGTCCTGTTTGAGTCCAGTTTGAGCCAGTCAACAGCAGTTTGAAACGTTCTGGTCCGGTTTCAGTGCGGTTTGAGCCGGTCATAACTGGTTAGAGCCGGTCTAGTCCGCTTTGAGCCGGTCAAAACCGGTTTGAGCTGGTCTGGTCCGGTTTTAGCCGGTCTGGACGGGTTTGAGTCGGTCAAACCTGGTTTGAGGCGGTCTCGTCCAGTTTCAGCCCGTCTCTTTGGGTTTGAGCCGGTGAAAACCGGTTTGAGCCGGTGTGGTCCTGTTTGAGTCTGGTTTGAGCTGGTCAAATTCGTTTTGTGCTGCTCTGGTCCGATTTGAGCCGGTAAAAACCGGTCTGAGCCGGTCTGGTCCAGTTTGAGTGCGGTTTGAGCCAGACAACACCAGTTTGAGAAGGTCTGCTCCGGTTTGAGTGTGGTTTAAGCCGGTCTGGTCCAGTTTGATTCGTTTTAGACGGTATGGTTTGTTTTGAGCCGTTCAAAACTGGTTTGAGCTGGTCTGGTCCGATTTCAGCCGGTCTGGTCGGGTTTGAGCCGGTCAAAACGGGTTTGAGACGGTCTGGTCCGGTTTGAGTCCGGTATGAGCCGGTCAAAACTGGTTTGAGCCGGTCTGGTCCGGTTTGAGTTCGGTTTGAGCCGGACAACACCAGTTTGAGAGGGTCTGGTGTGGTTTCAGTGCGGTTTGAGCTGGTCATAACCGGTTAGAGCCGGTCTAGTCTGCTTTGAGCCGGTCGAAACTGGTTTGAGTCGGTGTGGTCTGGTTTTAGCCGGTCTGGACGGGTTTGAGTCAGTCAAAACCGGTTTGAGGCGGTCTCATCCAGTTTCATCCGGTCTGGTTGGGTTTGAGGCAGTCAATACCGGTTTGAGCCTCTGTGGTCCTGTTTGAGTCTGGTTTGAGCTGGTCAAATTCGGTTTGTGCGGCTCTGGTCCGATTTGAGCTGGTCAAAACCGGTCTGAGCCGTTGTGGTCCCGTTTGAGTGCGGTTTGAGCTGGACAACACCAGTTTGAGACGGTCTGGAACGGTTTGATCTGGTTTAAGCCGGTCTGGTACAATTTGATTCGTTTGAGCTGGTATGATCTGGTTTGAGCCGTTCAAAACGGGTTTGAGCTGGTCAACACCGCTTTGAGCCCGTCTGGTCCAGTTTGAGTCAGGTTTGCTACGGTCAACACCAGTTTGATCCGTTCTGGTCCGGTTTGAGTCCGGTATGAATTGGTCTGGTCCGGTTTGAGCAGGTCAAAACCGGTTTGAGCCGTTCTGTTCCGTTTTGAGCGGATCAAAGTCGGTTTGATACGGTCTAAGAGCCAGTCTGGTCCGGTTTAAACCGGTATAAGCCGGTCTGGTCCAGTTTGATCTGGTTCAGCCGGTCTGGTTTGGTTTCAGCCAGTCAAAAGAGTTCTGAGCCAGTCTGGTCTGGTTTTAGTTGGTCTGGTTGGGGTTGACCTGGTCACAACCGGTTTCAGCTGGTCTTGTCCGGTTTCAGCCAGTCTGGTCGGGTTTGAGCCCGTCAAAACCGGTTTGTGCCGGTCTGGTCTGATTTGACCTGGTCAAAACCGGTTTGAGGCGGTCTCGTCCCAATTCAGCCGGTCTGGTCGGGTTTGAGCCGGTTAAATCCGGTTTGAGGCGGTCTGGTCTGGTTTGATCCTGTTTCAGTGGTTCTGGTTCGGTTTGATCCGGTTTGAGCCGGTCTTGTCCGGTTTGATTCGGTAGATCCAGTCTGGGCTTTTTTGAGCTGGTCCAAACCGGCTTGAGCAGGTCTGGTCCTGTTTGATCTGGTTTGATGCTGTCTGGTCCGATTTGAGCCGGTGAAAACCGTTTTCAGCCGGTCTGGTCCGGTTTGAGTCCGGTTTGAGCTGGTCTGGTCCTGTTTGAGCCTGTTTCAGCCTGTCTGGTCCGGTTTGATCCGATTTGAGCTGGTCTGGTCCGGTTTCAGGTGATCAAAACCGGTTTGAGCCGGTCTGGTCCGTTTTGATCCGGTTTGAGCCGGTCTGGTCTGGTTTGAGTCCGGTTTGAGCCGGTCAACACCGGTTTGAGCCGGTCTGCTCCGGTTTGAGTCCGATTTGAGCCGGTCAAAACCGTTTTGAGCCGGTCTGGTCCAGTTTGAGCCGGTCTAAGAGCCGGTCTGTTCCGGTTTGATTCGGTTTGAGCCGGTCTGCTCTGGTTTGAGCCAGTCTAACCTGGCTTGAGCCGTTCTGGTCCTGTTTGAGTCCGCTTTGAGCTGGTCAAACCCTGTTTGAGCCAGTCTGGTTCGGTTTAAGCCAGTCTGGTCCAATTTGATCCGGTTTGATTCTGTCTGGTCCGGTTTGAGCTGGTCAAAACAGGTTTGAGCCGGTCTGTTCTGGTTTGAGTCCAATTTGAGCTGGTCAAAAGCGGTTTTAGCCGTTTTGTTCCGTATTGTGCGGATCAAAACCGGTTTGAGACGGTCTAAGAGCCGGTCTGGTCTGGTTTGATCTGGTTTAAGCCGGTCTGGTTCGGTTTGATCTGGTTGAGCTGGTCTGGTTCGGTTTGATCCGATTTGAGCCGGTCTGGTCCGGTTTCAGCTGGTTAAAACCGGTTTGAGCCGGTCTGGTACGTTTTGATCCAGTTTGAGCCTGTCTGGTCCGTTTTGAGCTGTTCTGGTCGGGTTTGAGTCTGGTTCGAACCAGTCAACACCGGCGTGAGCTGGTCTGGTCCGGTTTGAATCAGTTTTGTGCCGGTGAACACCAGTTTGAGCCGGTCTGGTCCGGTTTGAGTCCGATTTGAGCTGGTCAAAACCGGTTTGAGCTGATCTGGTCCAGTTTGAGTCCGGTTTGTCATGTTCAGTCCGGTTTGAGCCAGTCAAAACCGGTTTGAGCCGTTCTGGTCCGTATTGAGAGGATCAAAACCGGTTTGAGACGGTCTAAGAGCCGGTCTGGTCTGGTTTGATCCGGTTTAAGCCGGTCTGGACCGGTTTTATCTTGTTGAGCCGGTCTGGTACGGTTTAATCCGATTTCAGCCGGTCTGGTCCGGTTTCAGCTGGTCAAAACCGGTTTTAGGCGGTCTGGTCCGTTTTGATCTGGTTTGAGCCTGTCTGGTCCGGTTTGATCCGTTCTGTTCGGGTTTGAGTCTGGTTCGAGCCGGTCAACACCGGTTTGAGCCGGTCTGGTCCGGTTTGAATCAGGTTTGAGCCGGTCAACACCAGTTTGAGCCGGTCTGGTCCAGTATGAGTACGATTTGAGCTGGTCAAAACCGGTTTGAGCCGGTCTGGTCCGGTTTGACCCAGTCAAAACCGGTTTGAGCTGGTCTGGGCCGGTTTGTGTCCGGTTTGAGACAGTCTGGTCCGGTTTGAGCCAGTCTAACACGTTTTTAGCCGTTCTGGTCCGGTTTGACTCAGGTTTGAACCGGTCAAACCCTGTTTGAGCCAGTCTGGTTCGCATTAAGACAGTCTCGTCGGGTTTGAGCTGGTCAACCCTGGTTTGAGCCGTTCTGGTCCAGTTTGATCTGGTTAAAGCCGGTCTGGTCCGGTTTGATCCAGTTGAGCGGGTCTGTTCTGGTTTGACCCGGTCAAAACCGGTTTGAGCTGGTCTGGTCCGGTTTGAGTCCGGTTTGTGATGGTCTGGTCCGGTTTGAGCCGGACAAAACCGGTTTGGTCCGTTCTGGTCCGTATTGAGCAGATCAAAACCAGTTTCAGACTGTCTAAGTGCCGGTCTGGTCTGGTTTGATCCGGTTTGAGTCTGTCTGGTCCGGTTTGAGCTGGTCAAAACCGGTTTGAGCTGGTCTGTTCCGGTTTGAGTCCAATTTGAGCCAGTCAAAACCGTTTTGAGCCAGTCTGGTCCTGTGTGAGCTGGTCAAATCCTGTTTGAGCCGGTCTGGTGCAGTTTGAGCCGGTTTGAGCCGGTCTGGTCCGGTTTGATCTGGTAGAGCCGGTCTGAGCTTTTGTGAACTGGTAAAAACCGGTATGAACCGGTCTGGTCCGATTGAGCTTGTCAAAACCGTTTTCAGCCGGTCTGGTCCGCTTTGAGTCCGGTTTGAGCTGGTCAGATCCGGTTTCAGCTGGTCAAAACCTGTTTGAGCCAGTCTGGTCCGTTTTGATCCGGTTTGAGCCTGTCTCGTCCGGTTTGAGCCGTTCTGGTCCGGTTTGAGTCTGGTTCAAGTGAATCAACTGGTTTGAGCCAGTCTGTTCCGGTTTGAGTCCAATTTGAGCCAGTCAAAACCGGTTTGAGCCAGTCTGGTCCTGTGTGAGCTGGTCAAATCCTGTTTGAGCCGGTCTGGTGCAGTTTGAGCCGGTTTGAGCCGGTCTGGTCCAGTTTGATCCGGTAGAGCCGGTCTGAGTTTTGTGAGCTGGTAAAAACCGGTATGAGCCGGTCTGGTCCGATTGAGCCTGTCAAAACCGTTTTCAGCCGGTCTGGTCCGGTTTGAGTCCGGTTTGAGCTGGTCTGATCCGGTTTCAGCTGGTCAAAACCTGTTTGAGCCAGTCTGGTCCGTTTTGATCCGGTTTGATCCTGTCTCGTCCGGTTTGAGCCGGTCTGGTCCGGTTTGAGTCTGGTTCAAGTGAATCAACACCGGTTTGAGCCAGTCTGGTCCGGTTTGAGTCAGGTTTGAGCCGGTCAATACCAGTTTGAGCAGGTCTGGTCTGGTTTGAGTCCGATTTGAGCCAGTCAAAACCGTATTGAGCCAGTCTGGTCCGGTTTGAGCCGGTCTAAGAGACGGTCTGGTACGGTATGAATCGGTTTGAGCCGGTCTGGTCCAGTTTGAGCCAGTCTAACCCGGTTTGAGCCGTTCTGGACCCGTTTGAGTCCAGTTTGAGCCGGACAAACACTGTTTGAGCCAGTCTGGTCCGGTTTAAGCCAGTCTGGTCGGGTTTGAGATGGTCAACCCTGGTTTGAGCCGGTCTGGTCTGGTTAGATCCGGTTAAAGCCGGTCTGGTCCGGTTTGAGTCCGATTTGAGCCGGTCAAACCCGGATTGAGCCGGTCTGTCTGGTTTGAGCCGGTCTAAGAGCCGGTCTGGTGTGGTTTGATTCGGTTTGAGCTCGTCTGGTCCGGTTTGAGCCAGTCTAACCCGGTTTGAGCCGTTCTGGACACGTTTGAGTCCAGTTTGCGCCGGTCAAACCCTGTTTGAGCAAGTCTAGTCCAGTTTAAGCCAGTCTGGTTGGGTTTGAGCCGGTCAACCCTGGTTTGAGCCAGTCTGGTCTGGTTAGATCCGGTTAAAGCCGGTCTGGTCCGGTTAGGGTCCTATTTGAGCCAGTCAAAACCGGTTTGAGCCGTTCTGGTCCATATTGAGCCAATAAAAACTGGTTTAAGACTGTCTAAGGGCCAGTCTGGTCCGGTTTGTAAGGGCCAGTCTGGTCCAGTGTGATCTGGTTTGAGTCTGTCTGGTCCTGTTTGAGCTGGTCAAAACCGGTTTGAGGCGGTCTGTTCCGGTTTGAGTCCAATTTTGAGCGGGTCAAAACCGGTTTGAGCCGGTCTGGTCCGGTGTGAGCTGGTCAAATCCTGTTTGAGCCGATCTGGTGCGGTTTGAGCCGGTTTGAGCTGGTCTGGTCCGGTTTGATGTGGTAGAGCCGGTCTGGGCTTTTGTGAGCTGGTCAAAACCCGTTTGAGCTGGTCTGGTCCGGTTTGATCCGGTTTGATGCGGTCTGGTCCGGTTTCAGCTGGTCAAAACCGTTTTCAACCGTTCTGGTACGATTTGAGTCCGGTTAGAGCTGGTCTGGTTCGGTTTCAGCTGGTCAAAACCGGTTTGAGCTGGTCTCGTCCGTTTTGATCCGCTTTGAGACTGTCTGGTCCGGTTTGAGCCGTTCTGGTCCAGTTTGAGTGTGGATCAAGCCGGTCAATACTGGTTTGAGCCGGTCTGTTCCGGTTTGAGGCCGATTTGAGCCGGTCAACAACGGTTTGAGCCGGTCTGGTCCGGTTTGAGTCCGATTTGAGCCGGTCAAAACTGGTTGGAGCCGGTGTGCTCTGGTTTCATCCGGTCTAAGAGCCGGTGTGGTCTGGTTTGATTCGGTTTGAGCTGGTCTGGTCCGGTTTGAGCCAGTCTAACCCGGTTTGAGCAGTTCTGGTCCGGTTTGAGTCAAGTTTGAGCCAGTAAAAACCCTGTTTGAGCCAGTCTGGTTCGGTTTAAGCCAGTCTGGTCGGGTTTGAGCCGGTCAACCCTGGTTTGAGCCGGTCTGGTCCGGTTTGATCCGGTTAAAGCCGGTCTGGTCCGGTTTGATGCAGTTGAGCTGGTCTGCTCTGGTTTGACCCAGTCAAAACGGGTTTGAGATGGTTTGGTCCGGATTGAGCCAGTCAAAACCGGTTTGAGCCATTCTGGTCCGTATTGAGCCGATCAAAACCAGTTTGAGACTGTCTAAGAGCCGATCTGGTCCGGTTTGATCCGGTTTGATTCTGTCTGGTCCGCTTTTATCTGGTTGAGCCTGTCTGGTCTGGTTTGAACCAGACCAAACCGGTTTGAGCCGGTCTGGTCTGGTTTGATCCAGTTTCCATGGTTCTGGTCTGGTTTGTTCCGGTTTCAGCCGGTCTGGTCCGCTGTGATCTGGTTGAGCCTGTCTGGTCTGGTTTCAGCCGGTCCAAAACGGTTTGAACCGGTCTCGTCCGGTTTCAGCCGGTCTGGTCGGGTTTGAGCTGGTCAAAACGGGTTTGAGATGATCTGGTCCGGTTTGAGACCAGTTTGAGCCGGTCAAAACCGGTTTGAGCCGGTCTGGTCCGGTTTGAGTCCTGTTTGAGCTGGTCAACACCGGTTTGAGCCGGTCTGGTCTGGTTTTAGCCAGTCTGGACGGGTTTGTGTCGGTAAAACCGGTTTGGGGCGGTCTCATCCAGTTTCAGCCGGTCTGGTAGGGTTTGAGTCGGTCAAAACCAGTTTGAGGCGGTCTCGTCCAGTTTTAACCGGTCTGGTCGGGTTTGAGTCGGTCAAAACCGGTTTGAGCCGGTGGGTTCCTGTTTGAGTCTGGTTTGAGCTGGTCAAATTCGGTTTGTGCTGCTCTCCTCTGATTTGAGCTGGTCAAAACCGGTTTGAGCCGGTCTGGTCCGGTTTGATCCAGTTTAATCCAGTCTGGTCCGGTGTGATTTGTTTGAGCCGGTATGGTCTGATTTGAGCCATTCAAAACCGGTTTGAGCCAGTCTGGTCCGGTTTGAGTCCGGTTTTAGCTGGTCAACACCGTTTTGAGCCGGTCTGGTCGAGATTGAGTCACGTTTGAGCTGGTCAAATTCGCTTTGTGCTGCTCTGGTCTGATTTGAGCCCATCACAACCGGTTCGAGCCAGGCTATTCCGGTTTGAGTCCTGTGTGAACGGGTCTGGTCCGGTTGTAGCCGGTCTGGTAGGGTTTGAGCCAGTCAAAACCGGTTTGAGCCTGTCTGGTGCAGTTTCAGACAGTCTGGTCAGGTTAGAGCCAGTCAAAGCCGGTTTGTGCCGGTCTGGTCCGATTTGACCCGGTCAAAACCGGTTTGAGGCGGTCTCGTCCCATTTCAGCTGGTCTGGTCGGGTTTGAGCCGGTTAAAACTGCTTTGAGCCGGTCTGGTCCGGTTTGATCCGGTTTCAGCGTTTCTGGCCCGGTTTGATCCAGTTTGAGCCGGTCTGGTCGGCTTTGATCTAATTGAGCCAGTCTCCTCTGGTTGGAGTCGGTCCAAACCGGTTTGAGCCGGTCTCGTCCGGTTTCAGCTGGTCTGGTCGGGTTTGAGACAGTCAAAACGGGTTTGAGGCGGTCTGGTCCGGTTTGAGTCCGGTTTGAGATGGTCTGGTCCGGTTTGAGCCGGTCAAAACCGGTTTGAGCCATTCTGGTACGTTTTGAGCGGATCAAAACCAGTTTGAGACAGTCTAAGGGCCAGTCTGGTCCGGTTTGATCCAGTATAAGCTGGTTTGGTCCGGTTTGATCCGGTTGAGACAGTCTGGTTCGGTTTGAGCCGGTCAAAAGTGGTCTGAGCTAGTCTGGTCCGGTTTTAGTCGGTCTGGTTGGGGTTGACCCGTTCAAAACCGGTTTCAGCCAGTCTCGTCTGGTTTCAGCCGGTCTGGTCGGGTTTTAGCTGGTCAAAACCGGTTTGAGCCAGTCTGGTCCGTTTTGAGCGGATCAAAACCGGTTTGAGACAGTCTAAGAGCCGGTCTGGTCCGGTTTGATCCGGTTTCAGCGGTTCTGGTCCGATTTGATCTGGTTTGAGCCGGTATGGTCCGTCTTGATCTGGTTGAGCCAGTCTGGTCTGGTGTGAGCCGGTCCAAACCAGTTTGAGCCGGTCTCGTCTGGTTTCAGCCGGTCTGGTCGGGTTTGAGCTGGTCAAAACGTGTTTGAGACGGTCTGGTCCGGTTAGAGTCTGGTATGAGCCGGTCAAAACCGTTTTTAGCTGGTCTGGTCCGGTTTGAGTCCGGTTTGAGCTGGACAACACCAATTTGAGACGATCTGGTCCGGTTTGAGTGCAGCTGAAGCCGGTCATAACCGGTTAGAACCGGTCTAGTCCGCTTTGAGCCAGTCAAAACCGGTTTGAGACGGTCTGGTCCGGTTTTAGCCAGTCTGGAGGGGTTTCAGTTGGTCAAAACCAGTTTGAGGCGGTCTCGTCCAGTTTCAGCCGGTCTGGTCGGGTTTGAGCCAGTGAAAACCGGTTTGAGCCGCTGTGGTCCTGTTTGAGTCTGGTTTGAGCTGGTCAAATTCGGTTTGTGCAGCTCTCGTCTGATTTAAGTCGGTAAAAACCGGTTTGAGCCTGTCTGGTCCGGTTTGATCCGGTTTAAGCCGGTCTGGTCCGGTTTCATTCGTTTGAGCCTGTATGGTCTGGTTTGAGCCGTTCAACCGGTTTGAGCCTGTCTGGTCCGGTTTGTGTCCGGTTTGAGCTGGTCAACACCGGTGTGAGCCGGTCTGGTCCAGTTTGAGTCAGGTTTGAGCCGATCAACACCAGTTTGAGCCGGTCTGGTCTGGTTTCATCTGGTTTGAGCGGTTCTGGTCCGGTTTGATCTGGTTTGAGCCAGTCTCGTCCGCTTTGATCTGGTTGAGCCAGTGTGGTCTGGTTTGTACCGGTCCAAACAGGTTCGAGCCGGTCTGGTCCTGTTTTAGCGGGTCTGGATGGGTTTGAGTCAGTCAAAACCATTTTGAGGCGGTCTTGTCCAGTTTCAGCCGGTCTGGTCGGGTTTGAGCCGGTCAAAACCAGTTTGAGCCGGTGTGGTGCTGTTTGAGTCTGGTTTGAGCTGGTCAAATTCGGTTTGTGCTGTTCTCGTTCGATTTGAGCCGGTCAAAACCGGTTTGAGCCTGTCTGCTCCGGTTTGATCCGGTTTAAGCCGGTCTGGTCCGGTTTTATTCGTTTGAGCCTGTATGTTCTGGTTTGAGCCGTTCAAAACTGGTTTGAGCTGGTCTGGTCCAGTTTGATCCGTTTTGATATGGTCGGGTCCGATTTGAGCCGGTCAAAACCATTTTCAGCCGGTCTGGTCCAGTTTGACTCAGGTTTGAGCCGGTCTGGTCCGGTTTGAGCCTGTTTGATCCTGTCTGGTCCGGTTTGATCCGATTTGAGACGTTCTGTCCTGCTTTGAGCAGGTCTGCTCCGGTTTGAGCTCGTCAAAACGGGACTGAGCCTGTCTGGTCCAGTTTGATCAGGTTTGAGCCTCTCTGGTGCGGTTTGACCCATTCTGGTCCGATTTGAGTCCGGTTTGAGCCGGTCAAACAGTTTTGAGCCGGTCTGGTCCGGTTTGTTCCGCATGAGCCGGTCTGGTCTGATTTGAGCCGATCAAAACCGGTTTGAGCCTGTGTGGTCTGGTTTGAGTCTCGTTAGAACTGGTCTAAGAGCTGGTTTTTTCCGGTTTGAGTACGGTTTGAGTGGGCCTGATCCTGGTGGTTTGAGCCGGTGAAAACAGCTTTGAGCCGGTCTGGTCCGGTTTGGGTCCGGTTTTAGCTGGTCAAAACCGGTTTGAGGCGGTCTGGTCTGGTTTGAGCCAGTCAAAACCGGTTTGAGTCCGGTTTTAGCCAATCTCGTCCGGTTTGAGCAGTTTGAGCCGGTCTGCTCAGATTTCATCCGGTTGAGCCGATCTGGTCTCGTTTGATCCGGTATGAGCCGGTCTGGTCCGGTTTGATCCGGTATGAGCCGGTCAGGTCTGGTTTGATCTGGTTGAGCCGTTCTGGTCCGTTTTCAGCTGGTCAAAACTGGTTTGAGACGATCTGGGCTGGTTTGAGTCCGGTATGAGCCAGTCAACATCAGTTTGATCCGGTCTGGTCCGGTTTGAGTCCGGATTGAGACGGTCTGCTTCTGGTCTGGTTTGAGCTGGTCAAAACCGGCTTGAGCCGGTCTGGTCCGGTTTGATCCGGTTTGAGCGATTCTGGTCCGGTTTCATCCGGTTTGAGCTGGTCTGGTCTGCTTTGATCTGGTTGAGCCAGTCTGGTTGGGTATGAGGCGGTCCAAACCGGTTTGAGCCGTTCTGGTCCGGTTTGAGTCCGGTTTGAGACGGCTTGGTACTGGTCCGGTTTGACCCAGGGTTTGGGTTAGGTTTAGGGTTAGGGTTAGGGTCAGGGTTAGTCTTCGAAGGGATCTGAAATATCAGTTTTCAGATTCCACAGAAATAAGGCTAGTAAACATCTCCATGAAATACAGCTGTAACTAAGTGAGTGGAAGTCACACATCACAAAGCAGTTTCTCAGAAAGCTTCTTTCTAGTTTTTATCTGAGGATATATTCTTTTTCATCATAGGCCTCTAAGGGCTTCCAAATATCTCTTTGCAAATTCCACAAGAACAGTCTTAGAGAATGGTACTGGAGGTGAAAGGTGTAACTCTGGGAGATGAATTAACAGAACACAAAGAAGTTTCTCAGAAAGCTTCTTTGCAGTTTTTATCTGAGGATATTTCCCTTTTCACCATTGACCTCCATGGGCTTACAAATATCACTTTGCTAATTCCACAAGAACAGTCTTTGCGAAAGGCTTCTTGAGAGGAAAGCTGTAACTCTCTGAGATGAATTCACAGATCACAAAGAAGTTTCTCAGAAAGCTTCCTTCTCATTTTTATAGGAAGATATTTCCTTTGGCCTATAGTCTTCAAAGGGATCTGAAATATCAGTTCTCAGATTCCACAGAAATAAGGCTAGCACACAGCTCCACGAAATACAGCTGTAAGTCAGTGAGTGGAAGTCACACATCACAAAGCAGTTTCTCAAAAACTATTTTCCAGTTTTCATGTGAGGATATTTTCTTTTTCACCATAGGCCACTATGGGCTTCCAAATATCCCTTTGCAAACTCCACAAAAACAGTCTTAGCAAACGTCCGGATTGAGCTTGTCAAATCCTGTTTGAGCCGGTCTGGTCCGGTTTGATCCCCTGAGTGTGCACTCCTCTGATTAAGTGCTCATCTGAGGGGCACTCCGCTTCGTGAGCGCCTCCCAGAGCGTGCACTCCCCTGAGTGTGCCGTCGTCTGACTGAGGACTCCCCTGAGTGTGTAATCCACTGAATGAGTACTCCCCTGAGTGTGCACTTCTCTGAGTTCGCAGTCTTCTATGTGAGGACCCGGCTGAGTGTGAACTCCCCTGAGAGTGCGCTCCCCAGATTGTGAGCTCCCCTGAGTGTGCACTGCCCTGAGTGAGCCCTCCCCTGAGTGGGCACTCCCCTGAGTGTGCACTCGCCTGAGTGAGGACTACTGAGTGTGCACACCCATGAGTGTGAACTCGCCTGAGTGAGGACTCCCTTGAGTGTGCACTCCCCTGAGTGTATGCTCACTTGAGTGTGCACGCCCCTGAGTGCGCACTCCCCTGAGGGTGCACTCGCCTGAGTGAGGACACCCCTGTGTGTGCACTCCCCTGAATTAGCACTCCTCTGAATGTGCACTCCTCTGAGTTCGCACTCCCCTGAGCGTGGACTTTCCTGGTGTGAACTCCCCTAAGTGTGCGCTCCCCTGAGTGTGAACTCCCCTGAGTGTACACTCACCTGAGTTAGGACACCCCTGATAGTGCACTCCCCTGTGTGAGCACTACCCTGAGTGTGCACTCCTGCTAGTTCACACTCTCCTGAGTGACGATGCCACTGAGTGTGCACTCACCTGAGTTAGGACACCCCTGATAGTGCACTCCCCTGTGTGAGCACTACCCTGAGTGTGCACTCCTGCTAGTTCACACTCTCCTGAGTCAGGACGCCACTGAGTGCGCACTCCCCTTTGTGAGCGCTCCCCTGAGTGTGCTCTCACCTGAGAGTGCACTCATCTCAGTGAGGACTCCCCTGAGTGTGCTCTCCCCTGAGATTGCACTCCCCTGAGTGTGCGCTCCCCTGAGTGAGCACTTCCCTGAGTGCGATCACCCTTGTGTGTGCACTCCCCTTGGTGAGGACACCCCTGAGTGTGCACTCCCCTGAGTGTGAACTCGCCTGACTGAGGACTCCCCTGAGTGTGCACTCCACTGAATGAGCTCTCCCCTGAGTGTGCACTCGCCTTTGTGAAGACACCCCTGTGTGTGCACTCCCCTGAGTGTGAACTCACCTGAGTGAGGCTCCCCTGAGTGTGAACTCCCCTGAGTGAGCGCTCTCCTGAGGGGGCACTTGCTTGAGTGATGACTCCTTTGGGTGAGCCCTCCCCTGTGTGTGCACTGCTCTGAGTTCACACTCTCCTGAGTGAGGACTTCCCTGAGTGCGCACTACCCTGAGTGTGCACTCCCCTGGGTGAAGACACCCCTGAGTGTGCACTCTCTTGAGTGCGCACTCCCCTGAGTGTTCCTTCCACAGGTTGTGCACTCCCCTCAGTGTGCGCTCCCCTGAGTGTGCACTTCCCTGAGTGAGCGCTCCACTGAGTGTGCACTCGCCTGAGTGAGGACTACTGAGCGTGCACACCCCTGAGTGTGAATTCACCTGAGTGAGGACTCCCTTAGTGTGCACTCCCCTGAGTGCATGCTCACCTGAGTGTGCACTCCAATGAGTGCACACTCCCCTGAGTGTGCACTCGCCTGAGTGAGTACACCCCTGACTGTGCACTCCCCTGAGTGTGAACTCACCTGAGTGAGGAATCCCCTGAGTGTGCACTCCACTGAATGAGCACTTCCCTGAGTGTACACTCCCCTGAGTGTGCTCTCCTCTGACTGTGCACTCCCCTTAGTGTTCACTCTTCATGGTGTGCACTCCCCTGAGTGTGCGCTCCCCTGAGTGCGCACTCCCCTGAGTGTGCACTCGCTTGGGTGAAGACAGCCCTGAGTGTGCACTCCTCTGAGTGTGCACTCCCCTGAGTGTTCCCTCCCCAGGGTGTGCACTCCACTGAATGTGCGCTCCCCTGAGTGTGCACTCCGCTGAGTGAGCCCACCCCTGAGTGCACACTCCCCTGAGTGTGGACTTGCCTGGGTGAAGAGACCCCTGAGTGTGCACTCCCCTGAGTGTGCACTCCCCTGAGTGTTCGCTCCACAGGGTGTGCGCTCCCCTTAGTGAGCGCTCCCCTGAGTGTGCACTTCTCTGAGTTTGCACTCTCCTGTGTGAGGACTCCCCTGAATGTGCCCTCCCCTGAGTGTGCACTCCCCTGAGTGTGCACTCCCCTGAGTGAGGACTCCACTGAGTGCACACTATCCTGAGTGTGCACTCCCCTGAGTGAGCACTCTCCTGAGTGTGCACTCCTCTATGTGAGGACTAACCTGAGTGTGCACTCCCCTGAGTGTGCGCTCACTTTACTGGAAACTCCCCTGAGTGAGCGTTCCCCTGAGTGTGCACTCCCCTGAATGTGCATTCGCCTGAGTGAAGACTCCCCTTAGTGTGCAGTCCCCTGAATGAGCACTCCGCTGAGTGTGCACTCCTCTGATTTTGCACTCTCCTGAGTGAGGACTCCCCTGAGTGAGCACTTCCCTGATTGTGCACTCCCTTGAGTGTGTGCTCCCATGAGTGTGCACTCCTTGAGTGAGCACTACCTTGAGTGAGAACTCTCCTGAATGTGCACTCGCCTGAGTGAGGACTCCCCTGTGTGTGCACTCACCTGAGTGAGGTTTCCCCTGTGTGTGCACTCCCCTGAGTGAGCACTCCCTTGAGTGTGCACTCCCCTGAGTTCACACTCTCCTGAGTGAGGACTACCCTGTGTGTGCACTCCACTGAGTTCGCAGTCTCCTGAGTCAGGACTCCCCTGAGTGAGCCCTCTCCTGAGTGTGCACTCCCCTGGGTTTGTGCTCCCCTGAGTGTGCGCTCCCCTGAGGGAGCACTTCCCTGAGTGCAAACTCTCCTGAGTGTGCTCTCCCCTGGGTGAGGACACCCCTGAGTGTGCACTCCCCTGAGTGTGAACTCGCCTGGGTGAGGATTCCCCTGAGTGTGCACTCCACTGAATGAGCACTTCCCTGAGTGTACACTCCCCTGAATATGCTCTCCCTTTAGTGTTCACTCCCCTGAGTGAGCGCTCCCCTGAGTGTGCACTCCCCTGAGTGTGAACTTGCCTGAGTGAGGCTCCCCTGAGTGTGCCCTCGTTTGGTTTGAGCCGATCTCACCGGTTTGAGCTGTTCGAAACCGATTTGAGCCGGTCTGGTCCGATTTGTTCCAGATTACTCCAGTCTTGTCCGGTTTCATCCAGTTGAGCCGGTCTGGTCTGGTTTGAGCCGGTCAAAACCGGTTTGAGCCGGGCTCTTCCGGTTTGATCCGGTTTAATCTGGTCTGCTCCGGTTTGATTAGTTTCAGCCGGTATGATCTCGTTGGAGCCGGTCTGGTCTGGTTTGAGTCCGGTTAGAGCAGGCAGAAACCAGTTTGAGCCGGTCTGGTCCAGTTTGATCCGGTTTATGCCGGACTGGTCCAGTTTGATCTGGTTGAACTGGTATGGTATGGTTTGAGCTTGTCAAACACGGTTTGAGCCGGTCTGCTCCGGTTTGAGTCCGTTTGGAGATGGTCAACACCGGTTGGAGCCGGTCTTGTCCAGTTTGAGTCCGGTTTGAGACGGTCTGGTCCGGTTTTAGCTGGTCAAAACGGGTTTGAGCCGTTCTGGTCCATATTGAGCGAATCAAAACCGGTTTGAGACGGTCTAAAGCCAATCTGGGCCGGTTTGATCCGCTTTAAGCCGGTCTGGTCCAGTTTGATCTGGTTGAGCCGGTCTGGTTCGGTTTGAGTTGGTCAAAACTGATGTGAACCATTCTGGTCTGGTTTTAGCCGGTCTGGTTGGGTTTGAGCCAGTCAAAACCGGTTTCAGCCGGTCTCTTACGGTTTCACCCGGTCTGATTGGGTTTGAGCTGGTCAAAACCGGTTTGAGCCGATCTGGTCCTGTTTGAGTCTGGTTTGAGACGGTCAAAATCGGTTTGTGCTGCTCCGGTCCAATTTGAGCTGGTCAAAACCGGTTTGAGCCGGTCTACTCTGGTTTGAGTCCGGTTTAGCCGGTCTGGTCGGGTTTGAGCTGGTCACAACCGGTATGAACCTGTCTGGTCCGGTTTCAGCCGATCTGGTCAGGTTTGATCCGGTTTAAGCCGGTCTGGTCTGGTTTGATCTGGTTGAGCTGGTATGGACTGCTTTGAGGTGGTGAAAACCCGTTTGAGCTGGTCTGGTCCAGTTTGAGTCTGGTTTGAACCGGTCTAGTCCGGTTTTAGCCGTTCTGGACGAGTTTGAGCTGGTCAAAACCAGTTTGAGCCTATGTGGTCTGGTTTCAGCCGGTCTGGTCTGGTTTGATCCGGTTCAAGCAGGTCTGGTCCGGTTTGATCTGGTTGAGCCGGTATGGTCTGATTTGAGCCAGACAAAACCGGTTTGAGCCACTCTGGTCCAGTTTTAGTCCGGTTTGAGCAGGTCAACTCCAGTTTGAGCCGGTCTGGTTCGTATTGAGCCGGTCAAAACCGGTTTGAGCTGGTCTAAGTGCCGGTCTGGTCCGTTTTGATCCAGTTTGTGCTGGTCTCGTCTGGTTTGAGCCGCTCAAAACAGGTTTGGACAGCTCTGTTCCGGTTTTAGCTGGTCTGTTCGGGTTTGTTCCGGTCAAAACGGGGTTGAGACGGTCTTGTCCGGTTTGAGTCCGTTTTGAGCCGGTCAAAACTTGTTTGAGCCAATCTGGTCCGGTTGGAGTCCAGTTTGAGCCGGACAACAACAGTTTGACACAGTCTGGTCCGGTTTGAGTGCCGTTTGAGCTGGTCATAACCGGTTAGAGCCGGTCTAGTCTGCTTTGAGCTGGTCAATACCGGTTTGAGCCGGTCTGGTCCGGTTTGATCCGGTTTGAGTGGTTCTGGTCCGGTTTGATCTGGTTTGAGCTGGTCAAAACCGGTTTGGGCCGTTCTGGTCCATATTAAGCCGATCAAAACCGGTTGGAGACGGTCTAAGAGCCAGTCTGCTCCAGTTGGAGCGGGTGAAAACCGGTTTGAGCCGGTCTGGTCCTGTTTGAGACTGTCTGGTCCAGTGTGAGTCCGATTTCAGCCGGAGAAACACAGTTTGAGCCGGTCTAGTCCGCTTTGAGCCGGTTGAGCTGGTGTGGTCTGGTTTGAGCCGGTGAAAAGAGGATTCAGCCGGTCTGGTCCGGTTTGATCCGGTTAGATCCGGTCTGGTCCGGTCTGAGCCGGTCTGGTCCAGTTTGATCTGGTCAAACCGGTTTGAGCCAGTCTGGTCCGGTTTGAGCTGGTGTGGTCGGGATTCAGCTGGTCAAACCTGTTTGAGCCGGTCTGGTCCGGTTTGAGTCCGGTTTCAGCCGGTCAACAACGGTTTGAGCCAGTCTGGTATGGTTTGAGTCTGATTTGAGTTGGTCAAAAGCGGTTTGAGCCGGTCTGGTCCGTATTGAGCCAGTCAAAACCAGTTTGAGGCGGACTAAGATACGGTCTGGCCCAGTTTGATCCAGTTGAGCCGGTCAGGTCTGGTTTGAGCTGGTCAAAACATGTTTGAGGCGGCCTTGTCAGGTTCGAGTCCGGTTTGAGCCGGTCAGCACCGGTATGAGCCGGTCTGGTCTGGTTCGAGTCCGGTTTGAGCTGCTGAAAACCGGCTTGAGTCGGTCTGGTCCGGTTTAAGTCCGATTTGAGACGGTCAAAACCGGTTTGAGCTGGTTTGGTACGGTTTGAGTCCGGTTTGAGCCGGAAAAAACCGGTTTGACCCAGTCTGGTCCAGTATTAGCCGGTTTGAGCCGGTCTGTTCTGGCTTGAGCCGGTCAAAACCGGTTTGAGCTTGTCTGGTCCATTTTGAGCTGGTCAACACCGGTTTGAGCCAGTGTGGTCCGGTTTTAGCCGATCTGGTCGTGATTGAGCTGGTCAAAACCGGTGTGAGCCGGTCTAAGGGCAGGTCTGGTATGGTGTGATCCGGTTTGAGCGGGTCTGGTCCGGTTTGAGCCGGTCAAACCCGGTTTGAACTGGTCTGGTCCGGTTTGAGTCTGGTTTGAGCCAGTCAAATCCTGTTTCAGCCAGTCTGGTCCGGTTTAAGCCAGTCTGGTTGGGTTTGAGCCGGTCAACACCGATTTGAGACCGTCTGGTCCGGTTTGATCCAGTTTAAGATGGTCAGGTCCGGTTTGATCCGGTTGAGCCGGTCTGGACTGGTATGAGCAGGTCAAAATCGGTTTGAGTCAGACTGGTCCAGTTTGAGCCGGTGTGGTCTTGTTTGAGCCGGTCAAAACCGTTTTGAGCCGGTGTTCCGCTTTGAGTCACGTTTGAGATGGTCAAACCCGGTTTGAGCCAGTCTGGTCCGGTTTAAGCCTTTCTGTTCGGGTCTGAGCTGGTCAAAACCAGTTGGAGCCAGTCAGGTCCGGTTTGAGTCCGGTTTTAGCTGGTCAAAACCGGTTTGAGCCGATCTGGTCCGATTTGATCCGGTTTGAGCGGTTTTGCTCCTGTTTGATCCGGTTTGAGCCGGTCTGGTCCGCTTTAATCTGGTTGAGCCAGTCTGGTCTGGTTTGAGCCGGTCTCGTCCGGTTTCAGCCGGTCTGGTCGGGTTTGAACCAGTCAAAACGGGTTTGATATGGTCTGTTCCGGTTTGAGTTCGGTTTGAGCCGGTCAAAAACGGTTTGAGCCAGTCTGGTCCGGTTTGAGTCCAGTTTGAGCCGGACAACACCAGTTTGAGACGGTCTGATCTGGTTTGAGTGCGGTTTGAGCCGGTCATAACCGGTTAGAGCCGGACTAGTGCACTTTGAGCCGGTCAAAACCGGTTTGAGGCGGTCTGGTCCGGTTTTAGCCAGTCTGGACGGGTTTGAGTTGGTCAAAACCGGTTTGAGGCAGTCTCATCCAGTTTCAGCCGGTCTGGTCGGGTTTGAGCAGGTCAAAACCAGTTTGAGCCGATGTGGTCCTGTTTGATTCTGGTTTCAGCTGTTCAAATTTGGTTTGTGCAGCTCTCGTCCGATTTGAGCCAGTCAAAACTGGTTTGATCCTGTCTGGTCCGGTTTGATCCGGTTTAAGCCTGTCTGGTCCGGTTTCATTCGTTTCAGCTGGTATGGTCTGTTTTAAGCCGCTCAAAACCGGTTTGAGACTGTCTGGTCCGGATTGAGTCCGGTTTGAGCTGGTCAACACCGGTTTGAGACGGTCTTGTCCAGTTTGAGTCAGGTTTGAGCTAGTCAAAACTGGTTTGTGATGCTCTGGTCCGATTTGAACCCGTCAAAACCGGTTTGAGCCGGTCTATTCCCGTTTGAGTCCTGTATGAACGGGTCTGGTCCGGTTTTAGGCGGTCTGGTAGGGTTAGAGACGGTCAAAACCGATTTGAGCCTGTCTCGTCTGGTTTCAGATGGTCTGGTCGGTTTTGAGCCGGTCAAAACCGGTTTGTGCAGGTCTGGTCTGATTTGACCCGGTTAAAACCGGTTTGAGGCGGTCTCGTCCCATTTCAGCCGGTCAGGTCAGGTTTGAGCCGGTTAAAACCGGTTTGAGCCGGTTTGGTCTGGTTTGATCCGGTTTCAGCGGTTCTGGTCCAGTTTGATCTGGTTTAAGCCGGTCTGGTCCGCTTTGATCTAGTTGAGCCAGTCTCGTCTGGTTTGAGTCGGTCCAAACCGGTTTGAACTAGTCTCGTCCGCATTCACCCGGTCTGGTCAGGTTTGAGCCAGTCAAAACGGGTTTGAGACGGTCTGGTCCGGTTTGAGTCCGGTTTGAGACGGTCTGGTCCGGTTTCAGCCGGTCAAAACCGGTTTGAGCCGTCCTGGTCCGTTTTGAGCTTATCAAAACCGGTTTGAGATGGTTTAAGAGCTGGTCTGGTCCGGTTTGATCCGGTATAAGCCTGTCTGGTCCGGTTTGATCCAGTTGAGCCAGTCTGGTTCGATTTGAGCCGTTCAAAAGTGGTCTGAGCCAGTCTGGTCCGGTTTTAGTGGGTCTGGTCGGGGTTGACCCGGTCAAAACCGGTTTCAGCCGGTCTCGTCCGGTTTCAGCCGGTCTGATCAGGTTTGAGCCGGTGAAAACAGGTTTGAGCCGGTCTGGTCCTGTTTGAGTCTGGTTTGAGCAGGTCAAAATCGGTTTGTGCTGCTCTGGTCCGATTTGAGCCGGTCAAAACCGGTTTGAGCCATTCTATTCCTGTTTGAGTCCGGTCAACGGGTCTGGTCTGGTTTTAGCCGGTCTGGTAGGGTTTGAGCCAGTCAAAACGGGTTTGAGACGATCTGGTCAGGTTTGAGTCCGGTATGAGCAGGTCAAAACCCGTTTGAGCCGGTGTGGTCCTGTTTGAGTCTGGTTTGAGCTGGTCAAATTCGGTTTGTGCTGCTCTGGTACGATTTGAGTCGGTCAAAACCAGTCTGAGCCGTTCTGGTCCGGTTTGAGTGCGGTTTGAGCCGGACAACACCAATTTGAGACGGTCTGGTCCAGTTTGAGTGCGGTTTGAACTGGTCATAACCGGTTACAGCCGGTCTAGTACGCTTTGAGCCGGTCAAAGCCGGTTTGAGCCATTCTGGTCCGGTTTTAGCCAGTCTGAACGGGTTTGAGTCGGTCAAAACCGGTTTGAGGTGGTCTCGTCCAGTTTTAGCCGGTCTGGTCGGGTTTGAGTCAGTCAAAACTGGTTTGAGCCGGTGTGGTTCTGTTTGAGTCTGGTTTGAGCTGGTCAAATTCTGTTTGTTCTGCTCTCCTCCGATTTGAGCCGGTCAAAACCGGTTTGAGCCGGTCTGGTCCGATTAGATCCGGTTTAAGGCAGTCTGGTCCGGTTTTATTCGGTTGAGCCTGTATGGTCTGGTTTGAGCTTTTCGAAACCGGTTTGAGCCGTTCTGGTCCGGTTTGAGTCCGGTTTGATCCGGTTTGGTCCTTGTCCGGTTTGAGCCGATCAACACTGATTTGCACCGGTCTAGTCCGTTTTGAGACCGGTTTGAGCCGGTCTGGTACGTTTTGCGTCCAGTTTGAGCCGGTCAAAACAGGTTTGAGGCGGTCTGGTCCGGTTTGTGCCGGTCAAAACCGGTTTGAGTCCGTTTGGAGCCGGTCAAAATCGGTTTGAGCCGGTCTGGTGCGATTTGAGCCGCTAAAAACCAGTTTGAGCCAGTCTAATACGGTCAAAACATGTTTGAGCCGGTCTGGTCCGGTTTGATCGGGTTTGAACCGGTCTGGTCCGGTTTGTGATGGTCAAAACTGGTTTGATCCAGTTAAAGCCAGTCTGGTCCGGTTTGATCCGGTTGAGCCAGTCTGGTCTGGTTTGAAACGGTCACACCCTGTTTGAGCCGGTCTGTTCCTGTTTGAGTCCAATTTGAGCTGTTTAAAACCGGTTTGACCCAGTCTGGTCCTGTTTGAGCCCGTTTTGAGCCAGGCAACACCGGTTTGACGCTGTCTGGACCAGTTTCAGCTGGTCTAAAGCGGTTTGTGACAGGTTTGACCCGATCTGGTCTGGTTTGAACCGGTCTGGTCCGGTTTGATCCGGTTTAAGGCGGTCTGGTCTGGTTTGATTCGGTTGAGCTGGTATGGTCTGGTTTGAGCCGTTCAAAACCGGTTTGAGCCGGTCTGGTCCGGTTTGAGTCCGGTTTGTGCCGGTTTGGTCCTTGTCCGGTTTGAGCTGATCGAAACCGATTTGCGCCGGTCTAGTCCGTTTTGAGTCCTGTTTGAGCCAGTCTGGTACGTTTTGAGTCCGATTTGAGCCAGTCAAAACAGGTTTGAGGCGGTCTGGTCCGGTTTGTGCCGGTCAAAACCGGTTTGAGTCCTTTTGGAGCCGGTCAAAACCGGTTTGAGCCGGTCTGGTGCGATTTGAGCCGCTAAAAACCAGTTTGAGCCAGTCTAATACGGTCAAAACATGTTTGTGCTGGTCTGGTCCGGTTTGATCGGGTTTGAACTGGTCTGGTCCGGTTTGTGACGGTCAAAACCGGTTTGATCCGGTTAAAGCCAGTCTGGTATGGTTTGATCCGGTTGAGCCGGTCTGGTCTGGTTTGAAACGGTCAAAACCTGTTTGAGCCGGTCTGTTCCTGTTTGAGTCCGATTTGAGCTGTTTAAAACCGGTTTGACCCGGTCTGGTCCTGTTTGAGTCCGTTTTGAGCCAGTCAAAACCGGTTTGAGGCTGTGTGGACCGGTTTCAGCTGGTCAAAAGCGGTTTGCGACAGGTTTGAGCCGGTCTGGTCTGGTTTGAGCCGGTCTGGTCCGGTTTGATCCGGTTGAGCCGGTATGGTTTGATTTGAGCCGGTTAAAACCGGTTTGAGCGGGTCGGGTCCGGATTGAGTCCAGTTTGAGCCTGTCTAAGCTGGTTTGAGCCGGTCTGGTCCGCTTTGATCTGGTTTGAGTGGTTCTGGTCCTGTTTGATCCGGTTTGAGACTGTCTGGTCCCCTTTGATCTGGTTGAGGCAGTCTGGTGTGGTTTGAGCCGGTCCAAACCGGTTTGAGCCGATCTCGTCCCGTTTCAGCCGTTCTGGTCGGGTTTGAGCCGGTCAATACGGGTTTGAGACGGTCTGGTCCGGTTTGAGTCTGGTTTGAGCCGGTCAAAACTGGTTTGAGACGGTCTGGTCCGGTTTGAGTCCGGTTTGAGCCGAACAACACCAGTTTGAGACGGTCTGATCCGGTTTGAGTGCGGGTTGAGCTGGTCATAACCGGTCAGAGCCAGTCTAGTTCGCTTTGAGTCGGTCAAAACTGGTTTGAGCCGGTCTGGTCCGGTTTTAGCCGGTCTGGACGGCTTTGAGTCAGTCAAAACTGGTTTGAGGCGGTCTCGTCCAGTTTCAGCCGGTCTGGTCGAGTTTGAGTCCGGTTTGCGAAGGTCTGGTCCGGTTTGAGCTGATCAAAACCGGTTTGAGCCGTTCTGGTCCGTTTTGAGCTTATCAAAACCGGTTTGAGGCGGTCTAAGAGCCGGTCTGGTCCAGTTTGACCCGGTATAAGCCGGTCTGGTCCGGTTTGATCCGGTTCAGCTGGTCTGGTTCGGTTTGAGCCGGTCAAAAGTGGTCTGAACCAGTCTGGTCCGGTTTTAGTTGGTCTGGTCGGGGTTGACACTGTCAAAACCGGTTTCAGCCTGTCTCGTCCTGTTTCAGCTGGTCAGTTCGTGTTTGAGCTGGTGAAAACCGGTTTGAGCCGGTCTGGTCCGGTTTGAGTGCGGTTTGAGCCGGACAACACCAGTTTGAGACGGTCTGGAATGGTTTGATCCGGTTTAAGCCGCTCTGGTCCAATTTGATTTGTTTGAGCCGGTATGGTCTGGTTTGAGCCGTTCAACACGGGTTTGAGCTGGTCTGGTACGGTTTGAGTCCGGTTTGAGCTGGTCAACACCGGTTTGAGCCCGTCTGGTTCATTTTGAGTCAGGTTTGAGCCGGTCAACACTGGTTTGATCCGTTCTGGTCCGGTTTGAGCTGGTCTGGTCCGTTTGGAGCAGGTCAAAACTGGTTTCAGCCGTTCTGGTCCGTTTTGAGCAAATCAAAACTGGTTTGAGACGGTCTAAGAGCCGGTCTGGTCCGGTTTAAGCCGGTATAAGCCGGTCTGGTCCGGTTTGATCCGGTTCAGCCGGTCTGGTTTGGTTTCACCCAGTCAAAGGTGTTCTGAGCCAGTCTGGTCCGGTTTTAGTTGGTCTGGTCGGGGTTTACCTGGTCAAAACCGGTTTCAGCCGGTCTCGTCCAGTTTCAGCCGGTCTGGCCCGGTTTGAGCCTGTCAACACCGGTTTAAGCCGGTCTAGTCCTGTTTGATCCGATTCAGCTGGTCTGGTCTGGTTTGAGCCGATCTTAACCAGTTTCAGCTGGTCTGCTCCAGTTTTAGCCAGTCAAAACCGGTTGAGCCAGTGTGGTCCGGATTGAGCTGGTCAAATCCTGTTTGAGACGGTCTGGTCCGATTTGTTCCACTGAGTGTGCACTCCCCTGAGTAAGCGCTCACCTGAGGGGCACTCCGCTTAGTGAGCGCCTCCCTGAGTTAGCACTCTACTGAATGTGCACTCCTCTGAGTTCGCACTCTCCTGAGTGAGGACTCTCCTGGTGTGCCTTCCCCTGAGTGTGCACTCTCCTGAGTGAGGACTCCACTGAGTGCACACTATCCTGAGTGTGCACACCCATGAGTGAGCGCTCTCCTGAGTGTGCACTCACCTGTGTGAGGGCTCCCCTGAGTGTGCACTCCCCTGAGTGTGCGCTCAATTTACTGGAAACTCCCCTGAGTGAGCGCTCCCCTGAGTGTGCACTCTCCTGAATGTGCACTCGCCTGAGTGAAGACTCCCCTTAGTGTGCAGTCCCCTGAATGAGCACTCCGCTGAGTGTGCACTCCTCTGAGTTCGCACTCTCCTGAGTGAGGACTCCCCTGAGTGTGCACTCCCCTGAGTTTGCGCTCCCTTAAGTGTGAACTCGCCTGGATGAAGACACCCCTGAGTGTGCAGTCCCCTGAGTGTGAACTCGCCTGAGTGAGGCTCCCCTGAGTGTGCACTCCCTTGAGTGAGCGGTCTCCTAAGGGGGCACTCACTTGAGTGATGACTCCTTTGAGTGAGCCCTCCCCTGAGTGTGCACTCTTCTGAGTTTGCACTCTAACGAGTGAGGACTTCCCTGAGTGTGGACTCCCCTGAGTGTGCACTCCCCTGAGTGAGTACACGCCTGAGTGCACACTCCCCTGACTGTGCGCTCACCTGGGTTAAGACACCCCTGAGTGTGCACTCCCCTGAGTGCACTCCCCTGAGTGTTCACTCCCAAGGGTGTGCACTCCCCTGAGTGTGAACTCCCCTTAGTGAGCGCTCCCCTGAGTGCGCTCTCCCCTGAGTGTGCACTCGCCTAGGTGAAGACACCCCTGAGTGTGCACTCCCCTGAGTGTGCACTCCCCTGAGTGTTCCCTCCCCAGGGTGTGCACTCCCCTGAGTGTGCGCTTCCCTGAGCGTGCACTCCCCTGAGTGAGCGCTCCCCTGAGTGCGCACTCCCCTGAATGCGGACTCACCTGTGTGAAGAGACCCCTGAGTGTGCACTCCCCTGAGTGAGCACTCCCCTGAGTGTGCACTCCTCTGAGTTTGCACTCTCGTGAGTGAGGTCTCCCCTGAGTGTGCCCTCCCCTGAGTGTGCGCTGCCCTGAGTGTGCACTCCCCTGAGTGTGTACTCCTCTGAGTGAGGACTCCACTGAGTGCACACTATCCTGAGTGTGCATCCCATGAGTGAGCGCTCTCCTGAGAGCTCACTCGTCTGTGTGAGGAGTCCTCTGAGTGTGCACTCCCCTGAGTGTGCACTCACTTTACTGGAAACTCCTCTGTGTGAGCGCTCCCCTGAGTGTGCACTCCCCTGAATTTGCACTCGCCTGAATGAACACTCCCCTTAGTGTGCAGTCCCCTGAATGAGTACTCCGCTGAGTGTGCACTCCTCTGAGTTTGCACTCTCCTGAGTGAGGACTCCCCTCAGTGTGCACTCCCCTGAGTGTGCATTCCCCTGAGTGAGCACTACCCTGAGTGAGCGCTCCCCTGAGTGAGGACTATCCTGAATGTGCACTCGCCTGAGTGAGGACTCTCCTGAGTGTTCACTCCCCTGAGTGAGCACTCCCCTGAGTGTGCGCTCCCCTGAGTTCGCACTCTCCGTAGTGAGGACTACCCTGTGTGTGCAATCCTCTGAGTTCGCACTCTCCTGAGTGAGGACTCCCCTGAATATGCACTCTCCTGAGCGTGCGCTCCCCTGAGATTGCGCTCCCCTGAGTGTGCACTCCCCTGAGTGAGCACTTCCATGAGTGCGAACTCCCCTGAGTGTGCCCTCCCCTGAGTGAGGACACCCCTGAGTGTTCACTCCCCTGAGTGTGAACTCGCCTAATTGAGGACTCCCCTGAGTGTGCACTCCACTGAATGAGCACTTCCCTGAGTGTACACTCACCTGAGTGTGCTCTACCCTGAGCGTGCACTCCCCTAGTGAGCGCTCCCCTGAGTGCGCGTTCCCCTGAGTGTGAACTCGCCTGGGTGAAGACACCCCTGAGTGTGCACTCCCCTGAGTGTGATCTCGCCTGAGAGAGGATCCCCTGAGTGTACCCTTCCCTGAGTGTGCACTCTCCTGAGTGTGTCCTCCCCTGAGTGTGTGCTCCACTGAGTGAGCACTCCCCAGTGTGTGAACTCCCCTGAGTGTGCACTCGCCTGAGTGAGGACTCCACTTAGTGCGCACTATCCTGACTGTGCACTCCCCTGAGTGAGCGCTCCCCTGAGTGTGCACCACTTTGAGCCGGTCAGGCCAGGTTTGATTCCCGTTTGAGCCGGTCAACATTGGTTTGAGCTGGTCTGCTCCGATTTGAGTCCAGTTTGAGCCGGTCAAAACCGGTTTGTACCGGTCTGGTCCGGTTTCAGCTGTTCAAATCCTGTTTGAGCCGGTCTGGTCCGGTTTGTTCCGGGTTGAGCCAGTCTGGTCCAGTTTGATTCGTTTGAGTCGGTTTGGTCTGGTTTCAGCTGTTCAAAACCGTTTTGAGCCGCTCTGGTCTGGTTTGAGTCCGGTTTGAGCCAGTTTGGTCCTTGTCCGGTTTGAGCCGATCAAAACCGATTTGAGCTGGTCTAGTACAGTTTGAGTCCGGTTTGAGCTGGTCATAAGCGGTTAGAGCCGGTCTAGTCTGCTTTGAGCCAGTCAAAACCGGTTTGAGTCGGTCTGGTCCAGTTTCAGCCGGTCTGGTCGGGTTTTGGCTGTTCAAAACCGGTTGGAACAAGTCTGGTCCGGTTTGAGTACGGTTTGAACCAGTATGGTCTGGTTTGAGCCATTCAAACTGGTTTGAGCCGTTCTGGTCTGGTTTGAGTCCAGTTTGAGCTGGTCAACACCAGTTCTAGCTGGTCTGGTCCGGTTTTAGCCAGTCTAAGAGCCGGTCTGGTCCGGTTTGATTTGGTTTCAGCCGGTCTGGTTCGGTTTCCGCCAATCTAACACGGTTTGATCCGTTCTGGTCTGGTTTGATCTGGTTGAGCCTCTCTGGTTCTGTTTGATCCGATTTGAGGCGGTCTGGTACGGTTTCAGCTGGTCAAAACCGGTTTGAGCCCGTCTGGTCCGTTTTGATCCGGTTTAAGCCTGTCTGGTCGGGTTTGAGCCCTTCTGGTCGGGTTTGAGTCTGGTTCGAGCCGGTCAACACCGGTGTGAGCCAGTCTGGTCCGGTTTGAATCAGGTTTGAGCTGGTCAACACCAGTTTGAGCCGGTCTGGTCCGGTTTGAGTCCGATTTGAGCCAGTCAAAACAGGTTTGAGCCGGTCTGTTCCGGTTTGAGTCCAATTTGACCTAGTCAAAACCAGTTTGAGCTGGTCTGCTCCGGTTTGAGTCCGGTTTGAGATGGTCTGGTTCGGTTTGAGCCGGTCAAAACGGGTTTGAGCCGTTCTGGTCGGTATTGAGCCGATCAAAACCAGTTTGAGACTGTCTAAGGGCCGATCTGGTCCGGTTTGATCTGGTTTGATGCGGTCTGGTCCGATTTGAGCCGTTCAAAACTGGTTTGAGCCGGTCTGGTCCGGTTTGATCCATTTTAAGCCGGTCTGGTCCGGTTTGATCTGGTTGAGCTGGTATGGTCCGCTTTGATCTGGTTGAGCCAGTCTGGTCTGGTTTGAGCCGGTCCAAAGCAGTTTGAGGCGGTCTCATCCAGTTTCATCCGGTCTGGTCGGGATTCAGCCGGTGAAAACCAGTTTGAGCCGGTCTCGTCCGGTTTGAGTGCGGTTTGAGCCGGACATAACCGGTTAGAGCTGGTGTAGTCCGCTTTGAGCCGGTCAAAACCGGCTTGAGCTGGTCTGGTCTGGTTTAAGCCGGTCTGGACGGGTTTGAGTCGCTCAAAACCGGTTTGAAGTGGTCTTGTCCAGTTTTAGCCGGTCTGGTCTTGTTTGAGTAGGTCAAAACCGGTTTGAGCCGGTGTGGTCCTGTTTGAGTCTGGTTTGATCTGGTCAAATTCGGTTTGTGCTGCTCTCCTCCGATTTGAGCCGGTCAAAACTGGTTTGAGCTGGTCTGGTCCAGTTTGATCCGGTGTAAGCCGGTCTGGTCCGGTTTGATTCGTTTGAGCCGGTATGATCTGGTTTGAGCCATTCAAAACCGGTTTGAGCCGTTCTGGTCCGGTTTGCGTCCGGTTTGAGCTGGTCAACACCGGTTCGAGTCGGTCTGGTCCGGTTTTAGCCAGTCTGGACGGGTTTGAATCGGTCAAAACCGGTTTGAGGCGGTTTCGTCCCGTTTCAGCTGGTCTGGTCGGGTTTGAGCCGGTTAAAACCGGTTGGAGCCAGTCTGATCCGGATTGATCCGGTTTCAGCAGTTCTGGTCCGGTTTGATCCGGTATGGGCCAGTCTGGTCTGCTTTGATCTGGTTGAGCCAGTCTGTTCTGGTTTGAGCCGGTCCAAAGCAGTTTGAGGCGGTCTCATCCAGTTTCAGCCGGTCTGGTCGGGTTTGAGCCGGTGAAAACCGGTTTGAGCCGGTCTGGTCCTGTTTGAGTCTGGTTTGAGCCGGTCAAAATCGGTTTGTGCTGCTCTGGTCCGATTTGAGCCGGTCAAAACCGGTTTGAGCCTGTCTATTCCAGTTTGAGTCCGGTTTGAACAGATCTGGTCCGGTTTTAGCCGGTCTGATAGGGTTTGAGCCGGTCAAAACCGATTTGAGCCTGTCTGGTCCGGTTTCACACGGTCTGGTCGGGTTTGAGCCAGTGAAAACCGGTTTGAGCCAGTCTGGTCCGGTTTGAGTGTGGTTTGAGCCGGTCAAAATCGGTTTGTGCTGCTCTGGTCTGATTTGAGCCGGTCAAAACCGGTGTGAGCCATTCTGGTCTGGTTTGAGTGTGGTTTGAGCTCGACAACACCATTTTGAGACAGTCTGATCGGGTTTGAATGTGGTTTGAGCTGGTCATAAATGGTTAGAGCCGGTCTAGTCTGCTTTGAGCCGGTCTGGTCTTGTTTGAGCCGATCTCGTCCGGTTTGATCCGGTTTAAGCCGCTCTGGTCCAGTTTGATTACTTTGAGCCGGTATGGTCTGGTTTGAGCCGTTCAAAACCGGTTTGAGCCGGTCTGGTCCAGTATGAGTCTGGTTTGAGCTGGTCAACACCGGTTTGAGCCGGTCTGGTCCAGTTTGAGTCAGGGTTGAGCCGGTCAACACTGGTTTAATCCATTCTGGTCCTGTTTGAGTCTGGTTTGAGCTGGTCTGGTCCGATTTGAGCTGGTCAAAACCGGTTTCAGCCATGCTGATCCGTATTGAGCAGATGAAAACCGGTTTGAGTCGCTCTAAGAGCCGGTCTGGTCCAGTTTGATCCGGTTTAAGCCTTTCTGGTCCGGTTTGATCCGATTTAAGTTGGTGTGATCTGGTTTGATCCGGTTGAGCTGGTCTGGTTCGGTTTGAACCGGTCAAAACTGGTCTGAGCCAGTATGGTCCGTTTTTAGCCGGTCTGGTCGGGGTTGACCCGGTCAAAACCGGTTTCAGCCGGTCTCGTCCGGTTTCAGTCGGTCTGGTCGGATTTGAGCCGGTGAAAACCGGTTTGAACCGTTCTGGTTCTGTTTGAGTCTGCTTTGAGCCGGTCAAAATCGGTTTTTGCTTCTATGGTCCGATTTGAGCCGGTCAAAACTGGTTTGAGCCGGTCTGGTCCCGTTTGAGTCCGGTTTGAGCCGGACAACACCAGTTTGAGATTGTCTGGTCCGGGTTGAGTGTGGTTTGAGCCAGTCATAACCGGTTAGATCCGGTCTAGTCTGCTTTGAGCCAGTCAAAACCGGTTTGAGCCGGTCTGGTCCGGTTTTAGCCGGTCTGGAATGGTTTGAGTCGGTCAAAACCGGTTTGAGGCGGTCTCGTCCAGTTTCATCAGGTCTGGTCGGGTTTGAGCCGGTCAAAACCGGTTGGAGCCGGTGTGGTCCTGTTTGAGTCTATTTTGAGCTGGTCAAATTTTGTTTGTGCTGCTCTCATCCGATTTGAGCCGGTCAAAACCAGTTTGAGCTGGTCTGGTGCAGTTTGATCCGGTTAAAGCCGGTCTGGTGCTGTTTGAGTCCGGTTTGAGCTGGTCAAACCCTGTTTGTGCCAGTCTGGTTCGGTTTAAGCCAGTCTGGTCGGGTTTGAGCTGGTCAAACCTGGCTTGAGCTGGTCTGGTCCGGTTTGATCTGGTTAAAGCCGGTGTGGTCCAGTTTGATCCGGTTAAAGCCGGTCTGGTCCGGTTTGATCCGGTTGAGCCGGTCTGTTCTGGTTAGACCCGGTAAAAACTGGTGTGAGCTGGTCTGGTCCGGTTTGAGTCCGGTTTTAGATGGTCTGGTCAGGTTTGAGCCGATCCATACTGGTTTGAGCCGTTCTGGTCCGTATTGAGCTGATCAAAACCGGTTTGAGACTGTCTACGGGCTGGTCTGGTCCGTTTTGATCCGGTTTGAGCCTGTCTGGTCCGGTTTGAGCCCTTCTGGTCGGGTTTGAGTCTGGTTCCAGCCGGTCACCACCGGTGTGAACCGGCCTGGTCCAGTTTGAATCAGTTTTGAGCCGGTCAACACCAGTTTGAGCCGGTCTGGTCCGGTTTGAGTCCGATTTGAGCTGTTCAAAACCAGTTTGAGCCGGTCTGTTCCGGTTTGACACGCTCAAAACCGGTTTGAGCTGATCTGGTCCGGTTTGAGTCCGGTTTGAGATGGTCTGGTCCGGTTTGAGCCGGTGAAAACCGGTTTGAGTGGTTCTGGTCCGTATTGAGATGATCAAAACCAGTTTGAGATGGTCTAAGAGCCGGTCTGGTCTGGTTTGATCTGGTTTAAGCCCGTCTGGTCCGGTTTGATCTGGTTGAGCCGGTCTGGTTCGGTTTGATCCGATTTGAGCCGGTCTGGCCCGGTTTCAGCTGGTCAAAACCGGTTTGAGCTGGTCTGGTCCGTTTTGATCCATTTTGAGCCTGTCTGGTCTGGTTTGAGCCGTTCTGGTCGGGTTTGAGTCTGGTTCGAGCCGTTCAACACCGATGTGAGCCGGTTTGGTCCGGTTTGAATCAGGTTTGAGCCGGTCAACACCTGTTTGAGCCGGTCTGGTCCGGTTTGTGTCCAACTTGAGCTGGTCAAAACCGGTTTGAGCCGGTCTGGTCCGGTTTGAACCGGTCAAAACCGGTTTGAGCTGGTCTGGTCCGGTTTGTCCGGTTTGAGTCATTCTCGTCCGTTTTGAGCCAGTCTAACCCGGTTTTAGCCGTTCTGGTCCGGTTTGACTCAGGTTTGATCCGGTCAAACCCTGTTTGACCCAGTCTGGTTCGGATTAAGCCAGTCTGGTCGGGTTTGAGGCCGTCAACCCTAGTTTGATCCGGTCTGGTCTGGTTTGATCCAGTTAAAGCCGGTGTGGTCCGGTTTGATCCAGTTGAGCCGGTCTTTTCTGGTTTGACCCGGTCAAAACCAGTTTGAGCTGGTCTGGTCCGGTTTGAGACCGGTTTGAGATGGTCTGGTCCGGTTTGAGCCGGTCAAAACCGGTTTGAGCCGTTCTGGTCCATATTGAGCCAATCAAAACCGGTTTCAGACTGTCTAAGGGCCGGTCTGGTCCGGTTTGATCCGGTTTGAGTCTGTCTGGTCCGGTTTGAGCTGGTCAAAACCGGTTTGAGGCAGTCTGTTCCGGTTTGAGTCCAATTTGAGCCGGTCAAACCCGGTTTGAGCCGGTCTGGTCCGGTGTGAGCTGGTCAAATCCTGTTTGAGCCGGTCTGGGGCGGTTTGAGTCGGTTTGAGCCGTTCTGGTCCTGTTTGATCCGGTAGAGCCGGTCTGGGCTTTTGTGAGCTGGTCAAAACCGGTATGAGCCGGTCTGGTCCGATTTGAGCCGGTCAAAACCGTTTTCAGCCGGTCTGGTCCGGTTTGAGTCCGGTTTGAGCTGGTCTGGTCCGGTTTCAGCTGGTCAAAATCGGTTTGAGCCGGTCTGGTCCGTTTTGATCCGGTTTGAGCCTGTCTGGTCCGGTTTGAGCCGTTCTGGTACGGTTTGAGTCTGGTTCGTGTGAATCAACACCGGTTTGAGCCGGTCTGGTCCGGTTTGAGTCAGGTTTGAGCCGGACAACACCAGTTTGAGCCGGTCTGGTCCGGTTTGAGTCCGATTTGAGCCAGTCTGGTCCGGTTTTAGCCGGTCTAAGAGACGGTCTGGTACGGTTTGATTAGGTTTCAGCCGGTCTGGTCCCGTTTGAGCCAGTCTAACCCGGTTTGAGCCGTTCTGGTCCCCTTTGAGTCCAGTTTGAGCCGGTCAAACCCTGTTTGAGCCAGTCTGGTCCAGTTTCGGCCAGTCTGGTCGGGTTTGAGCCGGTCAACCCTGGTTTGAGCCGGTCTGGTCCAGTTAGATCCGGTTAAAGCCGGTCTGGTCCGGATTGAGTCCGATTTGAGCCGGTCTGCTCCGGTTTGAGCCGGTCTGCTCCGGTGTGAGCCGGTCTAAGAGCCGGTCTGGTACCGTTTGAATCGGTTTGAGCCAGTCGTGTCCGGTTTGAGTCCGATTTGAGCAAGTCAAAACCGGTTTGAGCCAGTCTGGTCCGGTTTGAGCTTGTCTAAGAGCTGGTCTGGTCCAGTTTGATTCGATTTGAGCCGGTCTGGTCTGGTTTGAGCTGGTGAAAGCCGGTTTGAGCCGGTCTGGTCCAGTTTGATCCGGTCGAAACCAGTTTGAGCCAGTCTGGTGCGGTTTTAGCCGATCCGGTCATGTTTGAGCTGTTCAAAACCGGTTTGAGTCGGTCTGGTCCGGTTTCAGCCGGTCTGGTCGGGTTTGGGCTGGTCAAAACCGGTTTGAGCCAGTCTGGTCTGGTTTGAGTGTGGTTTGAGCCAGTCAAAACCGGTTAGTGCCTGTCTGGTCCGATTTGAGGCGGTCAAAACCGGTTTGAGCCGGTCTGCTACGGATTAACACAGTTTAAGTCGGTCTGGTCCGGTTTGAACCGGTTTGAGCTGGTGTGATCCGGTTTGAGCCGGTCTGGCCCGATTTGAGCCTGTCAACACCGGTTTAATCCGCTCTGGTCCTGTTTGATCTGATTCAGCTAGTCTTGTCTGGTTTGAGCAGATCCTAACCCGTTTCAGCCGGTCTGCCCCAGTTTGAGCCGGTCAAAAACGGTTGAGCCGGTCTGGTCCGGATTGAGCTGGTCAAATCCTGTTTGAGCCGGTCTGGTCCAGTTTGATACCCTGAGTGTGCACTCCGCCGAGTAAGCGCTCACGTGAGGGGAACTCCGCTTTGTGATGTCTCCCTGAGTGTGCACTCCCCTGAGTGTGCCGTCGACTGAGTGAGGACTCCCCTGAGTGTGTACTCCCCTGAATGAGCACTCCCCTGAATGTGCACTCCTCTGAGTTCGCTCTCTCCTAAGTGAGGACCCGGCTAAGTGTGAACTCCCCTGAGTGTGCGCTCCCCAGATTGTGCACTCCCCTGAGTGTGCACTGCCCTGAGTGAGCCCTCCCCTGAGTGGGACCTCCCCTGAGTGTGTACTCGCCTGAGTGAGGACTACGGAGTGTGCACACCCATGAGTGTGAACTCGCCTGAGTGAGGATGTCCTTGAGTGTGCACTCCCCTGAGTGTATGCTCACTTGAGTGTGCACGCCCCTGAGTGCGCACTCCCCTGAGTGTGCACTCGCCTGAGTGAGGACACCCCTGAGTGTGCACAACACTGAGTTAGCACTCTGCTGAACGGGCACTCCTCTGAGTTCGCACTCTCCTGAGTGAGGACTCTCCTGGTGTGCACTCCACTGTGTGTGCGCTCCCCTGAGTGTGCACTCCCCTGAGTGAGCGCTCCCCTGAGTGTGCACTGGCCTGAGTGAGGACACCCCTGAGTGTGCTCTCCCTTGAGTGTGCTCACCCCGGAGATTGCGCTCCCCTGAGTGTGCGCTCCCCTGAGGGAGCACTTCCCTGAGTGCGAACTCCCCTGCGTGTGCACTCCGCTGGGTGAGGACACCCCTGAGTGTGCACTCCCCTGAGTGTGAACTCGCCTGAGTGAGGACTCCCCTGAGTGTGCACTCCACTGAATGAGCACTCCCCTGAGTGTACAATCCCCTGAGTGTGCTCTCCTCTGAGTGCACACTCCCCTGAGTGTGCACTGGCCTGAGCGAGGACACCCCTGAGTGTGCACTCCCCTGAGTGTGAACTCGCGTGAGTGAGGGCTCCCCTGAGGCTTCACTCCACTGAATGAGCACTCCCTTGAGTGTACACTCCCCTGAGTGTGCACTCCACTGAGTGTGCACTCCCCTGAGTGAGCACTCCCCTGAGTGTTCACTCTTCAGAGTATGCACTCCCCTGAGTGTGCGCTCCCCTGAGTGCACACTCCCCTGAGTGTGCACTCGCCTGGGTGAAGACACCCCTGGGTGTGCACTCACCTGATTGTGCACTCCCCTGAGTGTTCACTCTTCAGGATGTGCACTCCCCTGAGTGTGCACCCCCTGAGTGTGCACTCCGCTGAGTGAGCGCTCCCCAAAATGCACACTCCCCTGAGTGTGGACTCGCCTGGGTGAAGAGACCCCTGAGTGTGCACTCCCCTGAGTGAGCGCTCTCCTGAGGGGGCATTTGCTTGAGTGTTGACTCCTATGGGTGAGCCCTCCCCTGTGTGTGCACCCCTCTGAGTTCACACTCTCTAGAGTGAGAACTTCCCTGAGTGTGCACTCCCCTGAGTGAGCGCTTCCCTGAGTGTGCAGTCCCTTGAGTGTGCACTCCCATGGGTGAAGATACCCCTGAGTGTGCACTCCCCTGAGTGTGCACCCCCCTGAGTGTTCCCTCCCCAGGGTGTGCACTCCCCTGAGTGTGCGCTCCCCTGAGTGTGAACTCCCCTGATTGAGCGGTCTCCTGAGGGGGCACTCGCTTGAGTGATGACTCCTTTGGGTGAGCCCTCCCCTGTGTGTGCACCACTCTGAGTTCGCACTCTCAAGAGTGAGGACTTCACTGAATGTGCACTACCCTGAGTGTGCACTCCCTTGAGTATGCACTCCCCTGGGTGAAGACACCCCTGAGTGTGCACTCCCCTGAGTGTGCACTCCCCTGAGTGTTCCTTCCCCAGGGTGTGCACTCCACTGAGTGTGCGCTCCCCTGAGTGCGCACTCCCCTGAGTGATCATTCACCTGGGTGAAGGCACCCCTGAGTGTGCACTCCCTGGAGTGTGCACCCCCATGAGTGTTCCCTCCCCAGGGTGTGCACTCCCCTGAGTGTGCACACCCCTGAGTATGCACTCCCCTGGGTGAAGATAACCCTGAGGGTGCACTTCCCTGAGTGTTCCTTCCCCAGGGTGTGCACTCCACTGAGTGTGCGCTCCCCTGAGTGTGCACTCCCCTGAGTGAGTGCTGTACTGAGGGGGCACTTGCTTGAGTGATGACTCCTACTTGTGAGACCTCCCCTGTGTGTGCACCCCTCTGAGTTCGCACTCTCCAGAGTGAGGACTTCCCTGAGTGTGCACTCCCCTGAGTTAGCGCTTCCCTGAGTGCGCACTCCCCTGAGTGTGCACACCCCTGGGTGAAGACACCCCTGAGTGTGCACTCCCCTGAGTGTTCCTTCCCCACGGTGTGCACTCCACTGAGTGTGCGCTCCCCTGAGTGCGCACTCCCCTGAGTGATCATTCACCTGGGTGAAGGCACCCCTGAGTGTGCACTCCCTGGAGTGTGCACCCCCATGAGTGTTCCCTCCCCAGGGTGTGCACTCCCCTGAGTGTGCACACCCCTGAGTATGCACTCCCCTGGGTGAAGATAACCCTGAGGGTGCACTTCCCTGAGTGTTCCTTCCCCAGGGTGTGCACTCCACTGAGTGTGCGCTCCCCTGAGTGTGCACTCCCCTGAGTGAGTGCTGTACTGAGGGGGCACTTGCTTGAGTGATGACTCCTACTTGTGAGACCTCCCCTGTGTGTGCACCCCTCTGAGTTCGCACTCTCCAGAGTGAGGACTTCCCTGAGTGTGCACTCCCCTGAGTTAGTGCTTCCCTGAGTGCGCACTCCCCTGAGTGTGCACACCCCTGGGTGAAGACACCCCTGAGTGTGCACTCCCCTGAGTGTTCCTTCCCCACGGTGTGCACTCCCCTGAGTGTGTGCTCCCCTGAGTGTGCACTTCCCTGAGTGAGGACTACTGAGTGGGAACTAGCCTGAGTGAGGACTCCCTTGAGTGTGCACTCCCCTGAGTCTGCACTCGCCTGAGTGAGGAGTACTGAGTGGGAACTCGCCTTACTGAGGACTCCCCTGAGTGTGCACTCCCCTGAGGGCGCGCTCACCTGAGTGTGCGCACCCCTGAGTGCGCACTCCCCTGAGTGTGAACTTGCCTGAGTGAGGACTCCCCTGAGGGTGCACTCCACTAAATGAGCACTCCATTGAGTGTGCTCTTCCCTGAGTGTGCACTCCCCTGAGTGAGCACTCCCCTGAGTGTTCACGCTTCAGAGTGCGCACTCCCCTGAGTGTTCGCTCCCCTGAGTGTGCACTCGCCTGGGTGTAGACACCCCTGAGTGAGCACTCCCCTGAGTGTGCACTCCCCTGAGTGTTCACTCTTCAGGATATGTACTCCCCTGTGTGTGCGCTCCCCTGAGTGCGCACTCCCCTGAGTGTGCACTCGCCCGGGTGAAGGCACCCCTGAGTGTGCACTCCCCTGAGTGTGCACTCCCCTGAGTGTTCCCTCCCCAGGGTGTGCACTCTCCTGAGTGAGGACTCCCCTGAGTGTTCCCTCCCCTGAGTGTGCCCTCCCCTGAGTGTGCACTCCCCTGAGTGTGCACTCCCCTGAGTGAGGACTCCACTGAGTGCACACTATTCTGAGTGTGCACTGCCCTTAGTGTGGGCTCACTTTACTGGAAACTCCCCTGAGTGAGCGCACACCTGAGTGTGCACTCCCCTGTGTGTGCGCTCCCCTGAGTGTGCACTTCCCTGTGTGTGTGCTCCCCTGAGTGTGCACTCCCATGAGTGAGGACTACTGAGTGTGAACTCGCAAGAGTGAGGACTCCCACGAGTGTGCACTCCCCTGAGTGCATGCTCACCTGAGTGTGCACTCCCCTGAGTGTGCACTCCTGTGAGTGTGCACTCGCATGAGTGAGGACACCCCTGGGTGTGCACTCCCCTGAGTGTGAACTTGCCTGAGTGAGGAATCCTCTGAGTGTGCACTCCACCGAATGAGCACACCCTTGAGTGTACACTCACCTGAGTGTGCTCTCCCCTGAGTATGCACTCCCCTGAGTGAGCACTCCCCTGAGTGTTCACTCTTCAGGATGTGCACTCCCCTGAGTGTCCACTTGCCTGGGTGTAGACACCCCTGAGTGTGCACTCCCCTGTGTGTACACTCCCCTGAGTGTTTACTCTTCCGGATGTGCACTCCCCTGAGTGTGCACTCCCCTGAGTGTTCACTCGCCTGGGTGATGGCACCCCTGGGTGTTCACTCCCCTGAGTGTGCACCCTCCTGAGTGTTCCCTCCCCAGGGTGTGCACTCCCCTGAGTGTGCACTCCCCTGAGTGTGAACTCCCCTGAGTGAGCGCTCTCCTTAGGGGGCACTCGCTTGAGTGATGACTCCTTTGGGTGAGCCCTCCCCTGTGTGTGCACCCCTCTGAGTTCGCACTCTCCATAGTGAGAACTTCCCTGAATGTGCACTTCCCTGAGTGTACACTCCCCTGAGTATGCACTCCCCTGGGGGAAGACACCCCTGACTGTGCAATCCCCTGAGTGTGCACTCCCCTGAGTGTTCCTTCCCCAGGGTGTGCACTCCACTGAGTGTGTGCTCCCCTGAGTGTGCACTTCCCTGAGTGAGCACTCACCTGAGTGTGCACTCCCCTGCGTGTGCACTCGTCTGTGTGAGGACTACTGAGTGTGAACTCGCCTGAGTGAGGACTCCCTGAGTGTGCACTCCCCTGAGTGCATGCTCACCTGAGCGTGCACTCCCCTGAGTGCGAACTCCCCTGAGTGTGCACACGCCTGAGTGAGGACACCCCTGAGTGTGCACTCCCCTGAGTGTGAACTTGCGTGAGTGAGGGCTCCCCTGAGTGCGCACTCCCCTGAGTGTGCACTCGTCTGTGTGTAGACACCCCTGAGTGTGCCCTCACCTGAGTGTGCACTCCCCTGAGTGTTCACTCTTCAGGATGTTCACTCCCCTGAGTGTGTGCTCCCCTGAGTGTGCACTCCACTGAGTGTGCATGCGCCTGGGTGAAGACACCCCTCAGTGTGCACTCCCCTGATTGTGCACTCCCCTGAGTGTTCCCTCCCCAGGCTGTGCACTCCCCTGAGTGTGCGCTCCCAGTGAGTGTGCACTCCGCTGAGTGACCACTCCCCTGAGTGTGCACTCCTCTGAGTTTGCACTCTCCTGTGTGAGGACTCCCCTGAGTGTGCCCTCCCCTGAGTGTGCACTCCACTGAGTGAGCCCTCCCCTGAGTGTTCACTCTTCAGGATGTGCACTCCCCTGAGTGTGTGCTCCCCTGAGTGCGCACTCCCCTGAGTGTGCACTCGCCTGGTTGTGGACACCCCTGAGTGTGCACTCCCCTGTGTGTACACTCCCCTGAGTGTTCACTCTTCAGGATGTGCACTCCCCTGAGTGTGCAGTCCCCTGAGTGTTCACTCGCCTGTTGAAGGCACCCTTGAGTGTGCACTCCCCTGAGTGTGCACCCCCCTGAGTGTTCCCTCCCCAGGGTGTGCACTCCCCTGAGTGTGCGCTCCCCTGAGTGTGAACTCCCCTGAAGGAGCGCTTTCCTGAGGGGGCACTCGCTTGTGTGATGACTCCTTTGGGTGAGCCCTCCCCTGAGTGTGCACTCCCCTGAGTGTTCCTTCCCCAGGGTGTGCACTCCCCTGAGTGTGCGCTCCCCTGAGTGCACACTCCCCTGAGTATGCACTCCCCTGGGTGAAGACACCCCTGAGTGTACACACCCCTGAGTGTGCACTCCCCTGAGTGTTCCCTCCCCAGGATGTGAACTCCCCTGAGTGTGCGTTACCCTGAGTGTGCACTCCGCTCAGTGAGCGGACCCCAGAGTGCACACTCCCCTGAGTGTGGACTCGCCTGGGTGAATAGACCCCTGAGTGTGCACTACCCTGAGTGAGCGCTCTCCTGAGGGGACACTCGCTTGAGTGATGGCTCCTATGGGTGAGCCCTCCCCTGTGTGTGCACCCCTCTGAGTTCGCACTCTCCAGAGTGAGGACTTCCCTGAGTGTGCACTCCCCTGAGTGGGCCCTCCCCTGAGTGAGCGCTTCCCTGAGTGTGCACTCCGCTGAGTGAGGGCTCCCCTGAGTGCACACTCCCATGATTGTGGACTCGCCTGGGTGAAGAGACCCCTGAGTGTGCACTCCCCTGAGTGTGCACTCCCCTGAGTGTTCGCTCCCCAGGGTGTGCCCTCCGCTGAGTGTGCGCTCCCCTGAGTGTGCACTTCCCTGAGTGAGCGCTCCCCTGAGTGTGCACTCCCATGAGTGTGCCCTCGCCTGAGTGAGGACTACTGAGTATGAACTCGCCTGAGTGAGGACTCCCCTGAGTGTGCACTCCCCTGAGTGCATGCTCACCTGAGTGTGCAGTCCCTTGAGAGCGAACTCCCCTGAGTGTGCACTCCCCTGAGTGTGCACTCCCCTGAGTGTTCGCTCCCCAGGGTGTGCCCTCCCCTGAGTGTGTGCTCCCCTGAGTGTGCGCTCCCCTGAGTGTGCACTCCCCTGAGTGAGGACTCCACTGCGTGCACACTATCCTGAGTGTGCACTCCCATGTGTGAGCGCTCTCCTGAGTGTGCTCTCGCCTGTGTGAGGACTCCCCTGAGTGTGCACTCCCCTGAGTGTACGCTCACTTTACTGGAAACTCCCCTGAGTGAGCGCTCCCCTGAGTGTGCACTCCCCTGGGTGTGCACTCGCCTGAGTGAAGACTCCCCTTAGTGTGCACTCCCGTGAATGAGCACTCCGCTGAGTGTGCACTCCTCTGAGTTCACACTCTCCTGATTGAGGACTCCCTTGAGTGTGCAATCCCCTGAGTTTGCGCTCCCTTGATTGTGAACTCGCCTGCGGGAAGACACCACTGAGTGTGCACTCCCCTGAGTGTGAACTCGCCTGAGTCAGGCTCCCCTGAGTGTGCACTCCCCTGAGTGAGCGGTCTCCTGAGGGGGCACTCGCTTGAGTGATGACTCCTTTGAGTGAGCCCTCCCCAGAGTGTGCACTCTTCTGAGTTCACACTCTAACGAGTGAGGACTTCCGTGAGTGTGGTCTCCCCTGAGTGTGCACTCCCCTGAGTGAGCACACCCCTGAGTGCCCAGTCCCCTGTCTGTGTGCTCGCCTGGGTGAAGACACCTCTGAGTGTGCACTCCCCTGAATGTGCACTCCCCTGAGTGTTCCTTCCCAAGGGTGTGCACTCCCCTGAGTGTGCCCTTCCCTGAGTGTGCGCTCCCCTGAGTGTGCATTCCCCTATGTGTGCACTCGCCTGAGTGAGGACTACTGAGTGTGAACTCGCCTGATTGAGGACTCCCCTGAGTGTGTACTCGCCTGAGTGAGGACTACTGAGTGTGAACTCGCCTGAGTGAGGACACCCCTGAGTGTGCACTCCCTTGAGTGTGAACTTGCCTGAGTGAGGACTCCCCTGAGTGTGCACTCCACTGATAGAGCACTCCCCAGAGTGTACAATCCCGAGTGTTCTCTCCCCTAAGTGTGCACTCCCCTGATTGAGCACTCGCATGAGTGTTCACTCTTCAGGGTGTGCATTCCCCTGAGTGTGCGCTCCTCTGAGTGCGCACTCCCCTGAGTGTGCACTCGCCTTTGTGTAGACACCCCTGAGTGTGCACACCCCTGAGTGTGCACTCCCCAGTGTGTTCACTCTTTAGGATGTGCACTCCTCTGAGTTCGCACTCTCCTGAGGGAGGACTCTCCTGGTGTGCACTCCCCTGAGTTAGCACTCTGCTGAATGTGCACTCCTCTGAGATCACACTCTCCTGAGGGAGGATTCTCCTGGTGTTCACTCCCCTGAGTGTGCGCTCCCCTGAGTGTGCACTCCCCTGAGTGTACACTCACCTGAGTGAGGACACCCCTGAGTGTGCACTCCCCTGTGTGAGCACTCCCCTGAGTGTGCAATCCTGTTAGTTCACACTCTCCTGAGTGAGGACGCCACTGAGGGTGCACTCACCTGAGTGTGCGCTCCCCTGAGTGTGCACTCCCCTGAGTGAGCGCTCCCATGAGTGTGCTCTTACCTGAGATTGCACTCGCCTGAGTGAGGACTCCCCTGAGTGTGCTCTCCCTTGAGTGTGCTCTCCCTTGAGATTGCGCTCCCCTGAGTGAGCACTTCCCTGTGTGCGAACTCCCCTGCGTGTGCACTCCCCTGGGTGTGAACTCGCCTGAGTGAGGACTCCGCTGAGTGTGCACTCCACTGAATGAGCACTCCCCAGATTGTACACTCCCCTGAGTGTGGTCTCCCCTGGGTGCACACTCCCCTCAGTGTGCACTTGCCTGTGTGAAGACACCCCTGAGTGTCCACTCCCCTGAGTGTGAACACGCCTGAGTGAGGCTCCCCTGAGTGTGAATTCCCCTGAGTGAGTGCTCTCCTGAGGGGGCAATTGCTTGAGTGATGACTACTTTGGGTGAGCCCTCCCCTGTGTGTGCACTGCTCTGAGTTCGCACTCTCCAGAGTGAGGACTTCCCTGAGTGTGCACACACCTGAGTGTGCACTCCCCTGAGTGAGCACTCCCCTGAGAGCACACTCCCCTAAGTGTGCACTCCCCTCGTTGAAGATAGCCCTGAGTGTGAACACCACTGAGTGTGCACTCCCCTGAGTGTTCCTTCCCCAGGGTGTGAACTCCCCTGAGTGTGAACTCACCTGAGTGAGGTCTCCCCTGAGTGTGCACTCCCCTGGGTGCATGCTCACCTGAGTGTGCACTGCCCTGAGTGTGCACTCACCTGAGTGAGGACACAACTGAGTGTGCACACCTCTGAGTGTGAACTTACCTGAGTGAGGACTCCCCTGAGTGTGCACTCCACTGAATGAGCACTCCTTTGAGAGTACACTCTCCTGAGTGTGCTCTCCCCTGAGTGTGCACTCCCCTGAGTGAGCACTCCCCTGAGTGTTCACACTTCAGGGTGTGCACTCCCCTGAGTGTGCGCTCACCTGAGTGCGAACTCCCCTGAGTGTGCACTCGCCTGTGTGAAGCCACCCCTGAGTGTGCACTTTCCTGGGTTTGTGCTCCCCTGAGTGTGCACTAACCTGAGTGAGCGCTCCCCTGAGTGTGCAATCCCCTGAGTGTGCACTCGCCTGAGTGAGGACTACTGAGTGTGAACTCGCCTGAGTGAGGACTCCCAAGAGTGTGCACTCCCCTGAGTGCATGCTCACTGGAGTGTGCACGCCCCTGAGTGAGCACTCCTCTGAGTGTTCGCTCTTCATGGTGGGCACTACCCATAGTGTGCACTCCCCTGAGTGCGCACTCCCCTGAGTGTGCACTCGCCTGGGTGTAGACACCTCTGAGTGCGCACTCCCCTGAGTGTGCACTCGCCTGGGTGTAGACACCCCTGAGTGTGCACTCCCCTGAGTGTTCACTCTTCAGGATGGGCACTCCCCTGAGTGTGCACTCCCCTGAGTGTGCACTCCCCTGAGTGTGCACTCGCCTGGGTGAAGTCACCCCTGAGTGTGCACTCCCCTGAGTGTGCGCTCTGCTGAGTGCGAACTTCCCTGAATGAGCGCTCCCTTGAGTGTGCACTCCCCTGAGTGCATGCTCACCTGTGTGTGCACTCCACTGAGTGAGCACTCCCCTGAGTGTTCACACTTCAGGGTGTGCACTCCCCTGAGTGTGCGCTCCCATCAGTGCGCACTCCACTGAGTGTGAACTCGCCTGGGTGTAGACACCCCTGAGTGTGCCTACCCTGAGTGTGCACTCCCCTGAGTGTTCACACTTCAGGATGTGCACTCACCGCAGTGTGCGCTCCCTTGAGTGCGCACTCCCCTGAGTGTGCACTCGCCTGTGTAACGGCACCCCTGAGTGTGAACTCCCCAGAGTGTGCGCTCCCCTGAGTGTCCACTTCCCTGAGTGAGGACTCCCCTGAGTGTGTACTCCCCTGAGTGCATGCTCACCTGAGTGTGCACTCCCCTGAGTGCTCACTCCCCTGAGTGTGCACTCGCCTGGGTGAGGACACCCCTGAGTGTGCACTCCCCTGAGTGTGAACTTGCCTGAGTGAGGACTCCCCTGAGTGTGCACTCCACTGAATGAGCACTCCTTTGAGTGTACACTCCCCTGAGTGTGCTCTCCCCTGAGTGTGCACTCCCCTGAGTGAGCACTCCCCTGAGTGTTCACTCTTCAGGGTGTGCACTCCCCTGAGTGTTCGCTCCCCTGAGTGTGCACTCCCCTGAGTGTGCACTCGCCTGGCTGTAGACACTTCTGAGTGTGCACTCCCCTGAGTGTGCACTCCCCAGAGCGTTCACTCTTCAGGATGTGCACTCCCCTGAGTGAGCGCTCCCCTGAGTGTGCACTCCCCTGAGGGTGCACTCGCCTGAGTGAGGACTACTGAGTGTGAACTCGCCTGAGTAAGGACTCCCCTGAGTGTGCAATCCCCTGATTGCATGCTCACCTGAGCGTGCACTCCCCTGAGCGCGCACTCCCCTGAGTGTTCACTCTTTAGGATGTGCACTCCCCTGAGTGTGCACTCCCCTGAGTGCGCACTCCCCTGAGTGTGCACTCGGCTGTGTGAAGGCACCCCTAAGTGTGCTCTCCCCTGAGTGTGCGCTCCCCTGAGTGTCCACTTCCCTGAGTGAGTGCTCCCCTGAGTGTGCACTCCCCTGAGTGTGCTCTCCCCTGAGTGTGCACTTCCTTGAGTGAGCACTCCCCTGAGTGTTCACTCTTCAGGGTGTGCACTCCCCTGAGTGTTCGCTCCCCTGAGTACGTACTCCCCTGAGTGTGCACTCGCCTGGGTGTAGACACTTCTGAGTGTGCACTCCCCTGAGTGTGCACTGCCCTGAGCGTTCACTCTTCAGGATGTGCACTCCCCTGAGTGTGCACTCCCCTGTGTGCACACTCCCCTGAGTGTGCACTCGCCTGAGTGAGGACTACTGAGTGTGAACTCGCCTGATTGAGGAGTCCCCTGAGTGTGCACTCCCCTGAGTGCATGCTCACCTGAGTGTGCACTCCCCTGAGTGTTCACTACTCAGGGTGTGCACTCCCCTGTGTGTGCGTTCCCCTGAGTGCGCACTCCCCTGAGTGTACACTCGCCTGGGTGAAGGCACCCCTGAGTGTGCACTCCCCTGAGTGTGCGCTCCCCTGTGTGTGCACTTCCCTGAGTGAGCGCTCCCCTGAGTGTGCACTCCCCTGAGTGTGCACTCACGTGAGTGAGGGCTACTGAGTGTGAACTCGCCTGAGAGAGGACTCCTCTGAGTGTGCACTCCCCTGAGTGCATGCTCACCTGAGTGTGCACTCCCCTGAGTGAGGACTCCCCTGAGTGTGCACTCCACTGAATGAGCACTCCTTTGAGTGTACACTCCACTGAGTGTGCTCTCCCCTGAGCGTGCACTCCCCTGAGTGAGTACTCCCCTGAGTGTTCACTCTTCAGTGTGTGCATTCCCCTGAGTGTTCGCTCCCCTGAGTGCGCACTCCCCTGAGTGTGCACTCACTTGGGTGTAGACACCCCTGAGTGTGCACTCGCCTGAGTGAGGACTCCACTGAGTGCGCACTATCCTGAGTGTGCACTCCCCTGAGTTTGCGCTCCCCTGAGTGTGCACTACTTTGAGCCGGTCAGACCCTTTTTGATTCCGGTTTTAGCCGGTCAACAATGGTTTGTGCTGGTCTGCTCCGATTTGAGACCAGTTTGAGCCGGTCAAAACCGTTTTGTGCCGGTCTGTTCCGATTTGAGCCGTTCAAAACCGGTTTGAGCTGGTCTAAGAACTGGTCTGGTCCGGTTTGAGCTGGTCATATCCTGTTTGAGCCGATCTGGTGCGGTTTGTGCCGGGTTGAGCCAGTCTGTTCCGATTTGATCTGTTTGAGTCTGTTTGTTCTGGTTTGAGCTGTTCAAAACCGTTTTTAGCCGCTCTGGTCCTGTGTGAGTCTGGGTTGAGCCGGTTTGGTCCTTGTCCGGTTTGAGCCGATCAAAACCGATTTGAGCCGGTCTAGTCCGGTTTGAGTCGGGTTTGAGCCGGTCTGGTACGTTTTTCGTCCGGTTTGAGCCTTTCAAAACAGGTTTGAGGCGGTCTGGTCCGGTTTGTTCCTGTCAAAACCGGTTTGAGTCCGTTTGGAGACGGTCAAAACCGGTTTGTGCCGGTCTGGTGCGATTTGAGATGCTGAAAAACAGTTTGAGCCAGTCTAATACGGTCAAAACAGGTTTGAGCCGATCTGGTCCGGTTTGATCGGGTTTGAACCGGTCTGGTCCATTTTGTGATGGTCAAAACCGGTTTGATCCGGTTTAAGCCGGTCTGGTCCGGTTTGATCCGGTTGAGCCGGTCTGGTCTGGTTTGAGGCGGTCAAACCCTGTTTGAGCCGGTCTGTTCCTGTTTGAGTCCGATTTGAGCCGTTTAAAACCGGTTTGACCCGGTCTGGTCCTGTTTGAGTCCGTTTTGAGCCAGTCAAAACCAGTTTGAGGCTGTCTGGACTGGTTTCACCTGGTCAAAAGCAGTTTGCGACCGGTTTGAGCCGGTCTGGTCCGGTTTTGAGCCGGTCTGGTCCGGTTTGATCCGGTTGAGCCGGTATGGTTTGGTTTGAGACGGTTAAAACCGGTTTGAGCGGGTCGGTTCCGGATTGAGTCCAGTTTGAGCCAGTCAAAACCGGTTTGTGCCGGTCTGGTCTGGTTTGATCCGGTTTGAGCCTTTCTTTTTCTGTTGGATCCGGTTTGAGCCTGTCTGGTCCGCTTTGATCTGGTTGAGCCAGTCTGGTCTGGTTTGAGCCGGTCCAAACCAGTTTGAGCCATTCTGGTCCGGTTTCAGCTGGTCTGGTCGGGCTTGAGCCGGTCAAAACGGGTTTGAGACGGTCTGGACCGGTTTGAGTCCGGTTTGAGCGGTCAAAACCGGTTTGAGATGGTCTGGTCCGGTTTGAGTCCGGTTTGAGACGGACAACACCAGTTTGAGACGTTCTGGTCCGGTTTGAGTGTGGTTTCAGCCGGTCATAACCGGTTAGAGCCGGTCCAGTCCGCATTGAGCCTGTCTAAACCGGTTTGAGCCGGTCTGGTCCTTTTTGAGCGGATCAAAACCGGTTTGAGACGGTCTGAGAGCCGGTCTGCTCCGGTTTAAACTGCTATAAGCCGGTCTGTTCCGGTTTGATCCGGTTGAGCCCGTCTGGTTCGGTTTCAGCTGGTCAAAAGTGTTCTGAGCCAGTCTGGTGTGGTTTTAGTTGGTCTGGTCGGGTTTGACCTGGTCAAAACCGGTTTCAGCCAGTCTCGTCCGGTTTCAGCCGGTCTGGTCGGGTTTGAGCCGGTCAAAACCGGTTTGTGCCGGTCTGGTCTGATTTGACCCGGTCAAAACCGGTTTGATGCGGTCTCGTCCCAATGAAACTGGTCTGGTCGGGTTTGAGCCGGTTAAAACCGTTTTGAGCCGGTCTGGTCCGGTTTCATCCAGTTTCAGTGGTTCTGGTTCAGTTTGATCCGGTTTGAGCCGGTCTAGTCCGCTTTGATCTGGTTGAGCCAGTCTGGTCTGGTTTGAGCTGGTCCAAACTGGTTTGCGCCGGTCTCATCCGGTTTCAGCCGGTCTGGTTGGGTTTCAGCCAGTCAAAACGGGTTTGAGACAGTCTGGTCCAGTTGAGTCCGGTTTGAGCCGCTCAAAACCGGTTTGAGCCGGAATGGTCCGGTTTGAGTCCAGTTTGAGCCGAACAACAGCAGTTTGCGACGGTCTGGTCCTGTTTGAGTGTGGTTTGAGCTGGTTATAACTGGTTAGAGCCTGTCTAGTCCGCTTTGAGCTGGTCAAAACCGGTTTGAGCCGGTCTGGTCCGGTTTTAGCCGTCTGGACGGGTTTGATTCGGTCACAACCGGTTTGAGGTGGTCTCGTCCAGTTTCAGCTGGTCTGGTCGGGTTTGAGCCGGTCAAAACCGGTTTGAGCCGTTGTGGTGCTGTTTGAGTCTGGTTTGAGCTGGTCAAACTCGGTGTGTGCTTCTCTGGTCCGATTTGAGCTGGTCAAAACTGGTCTGAGACGGACTGGTCCGGTTTGATCCGGTTTAAGCCGGTCTGGTCCGGTTTGATTCGCTTGAGACGGTATGGTCTCGTTTGAGCCGTTGAAAACCGGTTTGCGCTGGTCTGGTCTGGATTGAGTCCGGTTTGAGCTGGTCAACACTGGTTTGAGCCGGTCTGGTCCAGTTTTAGCTGGTCTGGATGGTTTGAGTCGGTCAAAACCGGTTTGAGGCGGTCTCGTCCCGTTTCAGCTGGTGTGGTTGGGTTTGAGCCGGTTAACACCGGTTGGAGCCAGTCTGGTCTTGTTTGATCCGGTTTCAGCGGTTCTTGTCTGGTTTGATCCGGTTTGAGCCGGTATGGATGGCTCTGATTTGGTTGAGCCAGTCTGGTCTGGTTTTAGCCGGTCCAAACCGGTTTGAGCCGGTCTCATCTGGTTTCAGCAGGTCTGGTCGGGTTTGAGCTGGTCAAAAGGGGTTTTAGACGGTCTGGTCCGGTTTGAGTCCAGTTTGAGCCGGACAACACCAGTTTGAGAGGTTCTGGTCCGGTTTCAGTGCGGTTTGAGCTGGTCATAACTGGTTAGAGACGGTCTAGTCCACTGTGAGCCGGTCAAAACCGGTTTGAGCCGGTCTGGTCCGGTTTTAGCCCGTCTAGACGGGTTTGAGTCGGTCCAAACCGGTTTAAGGCGGTCTCGTCCAGTTTCAGCCGGTGTGGTCGGGTTTGAGCCGGTCAAAATCGGATTGAGCCGGTGTGGTACTGTTTGAGTCTGGTTTGAGCGGGTCAAATTCGGTTTGTGCGGCTCTGTTCCGTTTTGAGCCGGTCAAAACCGGTCTGAGCCATTCTGGTCCGGTTTGAGGGCGGTGTGAGCCGGAGAACACCAGTTTGAGACGGTCTGGAATGGTTTGATCCGGATTAAGCCGGTCTGGTCCAATTTGATTAGTTTGAGTCGGTATGGTCTGGTTTGAGCCGTTCAAAACGGTTTTGAGCCGGTCTGGTCCGGTTTGAGTCCTGTTTGAGCTGGTCAACACCGGTTTGAGCTCGTCTGGTCCAGTTTGAGTCAGGTTTGAGACGGTCAACACCGGTTTGATCTGTTGTGGTCCGGTTTTAGTCCGGTTTGAGCTGGTCTGGTCCGGTTTGAGCAGGCCAAAACCAGTTTGAGCCGTTCTGGTCCGTTTTGTGCGGATCAAAACCGGTTTGAGACGGTCTAAGAGCCGGTCTGGTCCGTTTTAAACTGGTATAAGCCGTCCTGGTCCGGTTGGATCCGGTTCAGCTGGTCTGGTTCGGTTTCAGCCGGTCAAAAGTGTTCTGAGCCAGTCTGGTCCGGTTTTAGTTGGTCTGGTCAGGGTTGACCAGGTCAAAACCGGTTTCAGCCGGTCTCATCTGGTTTCAGCCGGTCTGGTCGGGTTGGAGGCAGTCAAAACCGGTTTGTGCCGGTCAGGTCTGATTTGACCCGGTCAAAACCGGTTTGATGCGGTCTCCTCCCAATTCAGCCGGTCTGGTCGGGTTTGAGCCGGTTAAAACCGGTTTGAGCCGGTCTGGTCCGGTTTGATCCGGTTTCAGCGGTTCTGGTTCAGTTTGATCCGGTTTGATCCGGTCTGGTCCGCTTTGATCTGGTTGAGCCAGTCTGGTCTGGTTTGAGCTGGTCCATACCGGTTTGTGCCGGTCTCATCTGGTTTCAGGCGGTCTGGTCGGGTTTCAGCCAGTCAAAACCGGTTTGAGACGGTCTGGTCAGGTTTGAGTCCGGTTTCAGACAGTCAAAACCGGTTTGAGCTGGTATGGTCCAGTTTGAGTACGGATTGAGACGGACAACACCAGTTTGAGAGCGGTTTGAGCCGTTAATAACCGGTTAGAGCCTGTCAAGTCTGCTTCGAGACGGTCAAAACCGGTTTGAGCCGGTCTGGTCCGGTTTTAGCCGGTCTGGACGGGTTTGATTCGGTCAAAACCGGTTTGAGGTGGTCTCGTCCAGTTTCAGCCGGTCTGGTCGGCTTTGAGCCGGTCAAAAGCGGTTTGAGTATTTGTGGTCCTGTTTGAGTCTGGTTTGAGCTGGTCAAATTCGGTTTGTGCTTCTCTTGTCCGAAATGAGCCGGTCCAAAGCGGTCTGAGCCATTCTGGTCCGGTTTGAGTGCAGTTTGAGCCTGACAACACCATTTTGAGACGGTCTGGTCCGGTTTGAGTTCAGTTTGAGCCGGTCATTAGCGGTGAGAGCCGGTCTAGTCCGCTTTGAGCTGGTCAAAACCGGTTTGAGCTGTTCTGGTCCGGTTTTAGCCGGTCTGACGGGTTTGATTCGGTCAAAACAGGTTTGAGGTGGTCTCGTCCAGTTTCATCCTGTCTGTCCGGGTTTGAGCCGGTCAAAACTGGTTTGAGCCGCTGTGGTCCTGTATGAGTCTGGTTTGAGCTGGTCAAATTCAATTTGTGCGGCTCTGGTCCGATTTGAGCCGGTCAAAACCGAACTGAGCCGTTCTGGTCCGGTTTGAGTGCGGTTTGAGCCGGACAACAACAGTTTGAGACAGTCTGGTCTGGTTTGAGGGCGGTTTGAGCTGGTCATAACCGATTAGAGCTGGTCTAGTCCTCTTTGAGCCAGTCACAACCGGTTTGATCCGGTCTGGTCTGGTTTTAACCGGTCTGGACGGGTTTAAGTCGGTCAAAACCGGTTTGAGACAGTCTCGTCCAGTTTTAACCGGTCTGGTCGGGTTTGAGTCGGTCAAAACCGGTTTGAGCCAGTGTGGTCCTGTTTCAGTCTGGTTTGAGCTGATGAAATTCGGTTTGTGCTGCTCTCCTCCGATTTGAGTCGGTCAAAACCGGTTTGAGCCGGTCTGGTCTGGTTTGATCCGGTTTAAGCTGTTCTGGTCCGGTTTGATTCGGTTGAGCCGGTATAGTCTGGTTCGAGCCATTCAAAACCGATTTGAGGCTGTCTGGCCTGGTTTGAGTCCGGTTTGAGCCGGTTTGGTAATTGTCCGGTTTGAGCCGATCAAAACCGATTTGAGCTTGTCTAGTCCGGTTTGAATCCGGTTTGAGACGGTCTGCTACGCTTTTCGTCCGGTTTGAGCCAGTCAAAACAGGTTTGAGCCGGTTTGGTCCTTGTCCCGTTTGAGCCGATCTAAACCGATTTGAGCCGGTCTAGTCCAGTTTGAGTCTGGTTTGAGCTGGTCTGGTACGTTTTGCGTCCGGTTTGAGCCGGTCAAAACAGGTTTGAGGCGGTCTGGTTCGGTTTGTTCCGGTCAAAACCGGTTTGAGTCCGTTTGGAGCCGGTCAAATCCGGTTTGAGACTGTCTGGTGCGATTTGAGCCCCTAAAAACCGGTTTGAGCCAGTCTAATATGGTCAAAGCAGGTTTGAGCCGGTCTGGTCCGGTTTGATCGGGTTTGAACCGGTCTGGTCCGGTTTGTGACGGTCAAAACAGGTTTGAGGCGGTCTGGTTCGGTTTGTTCCGGTCAAAACCGGTTTGAGTCCGTTTGGAGCCGGTCAAATCCGGTTTGAGACTGTCTGGTGCGATTTGAGCCCCTAAAAACCGGTTTGAGCCAGTCTAATATGGTCAAAGCAGGTTTGAGCCGGTCTGGTCCGGTTTGATCGGGTTTGAACCGGTCTGGTCCGGTTTGTGACGGTCAAAACCTGTTTGATCCGGTCTGTTCCTGTTTGAGTCCGATTTGAGTCATTTAAAACCGGTTTGACCCGGTCTGATCCTGTTTGAGTCCGTTTTGAGCCAGTCAAAACCGGTTTGAGGCGGTCTGGACCGATTTCAGCTGGTCAAAAGCGGTTTGCAACCAGTTTGAGCCGGTCTGGTCCAGTTTGAGCTGGTCAGGTTCGGTTTGATCCGGTTGAGCCGGTATGGTTGGTTTGAGCTGGTTAAAAAAGGTTTGAGCGGGTGGGGTCCGGATTGTGTCCAGTTTGAACCAGTCAAAACCTGTTTGAGCCTGTCTGGTCCGGTTTGATCTGGTTAGAGCGGTTCTGGTCCTGTTGGATCTGGTTTGAGCCTGTCTGGTCCGCTTTGATCTGGTTGAGCCAGTCTGGTCTGGTTTGAGCCAGTCTAACCGGTTTGAGCCAGTCTCGTCCGGTTTCAGCTGGTCTGGTCGGGTTTGAGCCAGTCAAAACGGGTTTGAGACGGTCTGTTCCGGTTTGAGTCCGGTTTTAGCCGGTCAAAACCGGTTTGAGACGGACTGGTCCGGTTTGAGTCCGGTTTGAGCCAGACAACACCAGTTTGAGACGGTCTGGTACGGTCTGGTCCGGTTTGAGCCGGTGAAAACCGGTTTGAGCCGTTCTGGTCCGTTTTCAGCTTATCAAAACCGGTTTGAGGTGGTCTAAGAACCGGTGTGGTCCAGTTTGATCTGGTATAAGCCGGTCTGGTCCGGTTTGATCCGGTTGACTCAGTCTGGTTCGGATTGAGCTGGTCAAAAGTGGTCTGAGCCAGTCTGGCCCGGTTTTAGTTGGTCTGGTCGGGGTTGACCTGTTCAAAACCGGTTTCAGCCGGTCTCGTCCGGTTTCAGCCGGTCTGGTCTGGTTTGAGCCGGTCAAAACCGGTTTGAGACGGTCTGTTCCGGTTTGAGTCCGGTTTGAGCCGGTCAAAAACGGTTTGAGCCGGTCTGGTCCGGTTTGAGTCAGTTTGAGCCGGACAACACCAGTTTGAGACGGTCTGATCCGGTTTGAGTGCGGTTTGAGCCGGTCATAACCGGTTAGAGCCGGTCTAGTGCACTTTGAGCCTGTCAAAACTGGTTTGAGGCAGTCTGATCTGGTTTTAGCCGGTCTAGACGGGTTTGATTTGGTAAAAACCGGTTTGAGGCGGTCTTGTCCAGTTTCAGCCGGTCTGGTCGGGTTTGAGCCGGTCAAAACCGTTTTGAGCCGGTGTGGTACTGTTTGATTCTGGTTTGAGCTGGTCAAATTCAGTTTGTGTTGCTCTCATCCCATTTGAGCCGGTCAAAACCAGTTTGAGCCGGTCTGGTCTGGTTTGATCCTGTTAACGCCGGTCTGGTGCTGTTTGAGTCTGATTTGAGCTGGTCAAAACCTGTTGGAGCGGGTCTGGTCCGGTTTGAGGCGGTCTGGACGGGTTTCAGTCGGTCAAAACCGGTTTGAGTCAGTCTTGTCCGGTTTGATCTGGTTTAAGCCGGTCTGGTCCAGTTTGATTCGGTTGAGCCGGTATGGTCTGGTTTGAGCCGTTCAAAACTGGTTTGAGCCTGTCTGGTCCGGTTTGAGTCCGGTTTGAGCTGGTTTGGTCCTTGTCCGGTTTGAGCCGTTCAAAACCGATTTGAGCTGGTCTAGTCCGGTTTGAGTCCGGTTTGAGCCGGTCTGGTACGTTTTCGTCCGGTTTGAGCCGTTCAAAACAGGTTTGAGGCGGTCTGGTCCGGTTTGTTCCGGTCAAAGCCGCTTTGAGTCCGTTTGGAGCCGTTCAAAACTGGTTTGAGCCGGTCAGGTGCGATTTGAACCGCTAAAAACCGGTTTGAGCCAGTCTAATACGGTCAAAACAGGTTTGAGCCGGTCTGGTCCGGTTTGATCGGGTTTGAACCGGTCTGGTCCGGTTTGTGATGGTCAAAACCGGTTTGATCTGCTTTAAGCCTGTCTGGTCCGATTTGATCTGGTTGAGCTGGTCTGGTCTGGTTTGAGCGATCAAACCCTGTTTGAGCCGGTCTGTTCCTGTTTAAGTCCGATTTGAGCCGTTTAAAACGGGTTTGACGTGATCTGGTCCTGTTTGAGTCTGGTTTGAGCCAGTCAAAACCGGTTTGAGGCTGTCTGGACCGGTATGAGCTGGTCAAAAGCGGTTTGTGACCAGTTTGAGCCTGTCTGGTCCGGTTTTAGCCGGTCTGGACGGGTTTGATTCGGTCAAAACCGGTTTGAGGCGGTCTTGTCCCATTTCAGCCGGTGTGGTCGGGTTTGAGCCGGTTAAAACCGGTGGGAGCCGGTCTGGTCCGGTTTGATCCGGTTTCAGTGGTTCTGGTCCGGTTTGATCCGGTTAGAGCCGGTCTGGTCCGCTTTGATCTGGTTGAGCCAGTCTGGTCTGGTTTGAGCCGGTCCAAACTGGTTTGAGACGGTCTCGTCCGGTTTCAGCCGCTCTGGTCAGGTTTGAGCCGGTCAAAACGGGTTTGAGAAGGTCTTGTCCGATTTGAGTCCGGTATAAGCCAGTCAAAACCGGTTTGAGCCGGTCTGGTCAGGTTTGAGTCCGGTTTGAGCCGAACAATACCAGTTTGAGACGGTCTGGTCCGGTTTGAGTGCGGTTTGAGCCAGTCATAACCGGTTAGAACAGGTCAAGTCCGCTTTGAGCCGGTCAAAACCGGTTTGAGGCGGTCTCGTCCAGTTTCAGCCCGTCTTGTTGGGTTTGAGCCAGTCAAGACTGTTTTGAGCCGGTGTGGTCCTGTTTGAATCTGGTTTGAGCGGGTCAAATTTGGTTTGTGCAGCTCTCGTCCGATTGGAGCCTGTCAAAACCGGTTTGAGCCGGTCTTGTCTGGTTTGATCCGGTTTAAGCCTGTCTGGTCCGGTTTGATTCAGTTGAGCCGGTATGGTCTGGTTTGAGCCATTCAAAACCGGTTTGAGCTGGTCTGTTCCTGTTTGAGTCCGATTTGAGCCGTTTAAAACCGGTTTGACTCGGTCTGGTCCTCTTTGAGTCCGCTTTGAGCCAGTCAATACCGGTTTGAGGCTGTCTGGACCGGTATGAGCTGATCAAAAGCGGTTTGCGACCGGTTTGAGCCGGTCTGGTCCGGTTTGATCTGCTGTAAGCCGGTCTGGTCCGGTTTGATTCGTTTGAGCCAGTATGGTCTGGTTTGAGCCATTCAAAACCGGTTTGAGCCATTCTGGTCCGGTTTGAGTCCGGTTTGAGCTGGTCAACACCGGTTCGAGCCAGTCTGGTCCGGTTTTAGCCGGTCTAAGAGCCGGTCGGGTCCGGTTTGATTCGGTTTGAGCCGGTCTGGTCCGGTTTCAGCCAGTCTAACATGGTTTGAGCCGTTGTGGTCTGGTTTGATCTGGTTGAGTCTCTCTGGTTCTGTTTGATCCGATTTGAGCCGGTCTGGTCCGGTTTCAGCTGGTCAAAACCGGTTTGAGCCCGTCTGGTCCGTTTTGATCCGGTTTGAGCCCTTCTGGTCGGGTTTGAGCCCTTCTGGTCGGGTTTGAGTCTGGTTCGAGCCGGTCAACACCGGTGTGAGCCAGTCTGGTCCGGTTTGAATCAAGTTTGAGCTGGTGAACACCAGTTTGAGCTGGTCTTGTCCAGATTGAGTCTGGTTCGAGCCGGTCAACACCGGTGTGAGCCAGTCTGGTCCGGTTTGAATCAAGTTTGAGCCGGTGAACACCAGTTTGAGCTGGTCTGGTCCAGTTTGAGTCTGGTTTGAGCCGGTCAAAATCGGTTTGTGCTGCTCTGGTCCTATTTGAACCTGTCAAAACTGGTATGAGCCGGTCTACTCGGGTTTGAGACCGGTTTGAACCGGTCTGGTCTGGTTTTAGCCGGTCTGGTCGGGTTTGAGCCGGTCAAAACCGGTTTGAGCCTGTCTGGTCCGGTTTCGGCTGATCTGGTCCGGTTGGATCCGGTTTAAAATGGTCTGGTCCGGTTTGATCCGGTTGAGCCGGTATGATCTGGTTTGAGCGGGTGAAAACCCGTTTGAGCGGGTCTGTTCTGGTTTGAGCCGGTCAACACCGGTTTGAGCCAGTCTGGTCTGGTTTGAACCGGTCAACAGCGGTTTGAGCCGGTCTGGTCGGGTTTGAGTCCGGTTTGAGCCAGTCAAAACCGGTTTGAGCCGGTCTAAGGGCCGGTCTGGTCCGGTTTGATCCGTTTTGAGCGGGTCTGGTCCGGTTTGGGCTGGTCAAACCCAGTTGGAGAAGGTCTGGTATGGTTTGAATCCTGTTTGAACAGGTCAAACCCGTTTTGTGCCAGTCTGGTCCGGTTTAAGGCAGTCTGGTTTGGTTTCAGATGGTCAACACCGGTTTTAGCCGGTCTGGTCCGGTTTGAGCCGGTCTGGTCCGTATTGAGCCGATCAAAACCGGTTTGATATGGTCTAAGAGCCGGTCTGGTCCGGTTTGATCTGGTTTAAGCGGGTCTGGACCGGTTTTTGCCGGTCTGGTCCGATTTGAGCTGGTCCAAACCGGTTTGAACCAGACTGGTCCGGTTTGATCCGGTTTGTGCCATTCTGGTCGGGTTTGAGCCGGTCAAAACCGATTTGAGCCGATCTGGTCCGGTATGAGTCCAAATTCAGCCGGTCAAAGCCGGTATGACGTGGTCTGGTAGGGTTTGAGTCTGGTTTGAGCCAGACAAACCTGATTCGACCCGGTCTGGTCCGGTTTTAGCTGGTTTGAGCCGGTCTGGTATGGTTTGAGCCGGTGAAAACCGGTTTGAGCCGGTCTGGTCCAGTTTGAGCCGGTCGACACCAGTTTGAGCCGATCTGGTGTGGTTTTAGCTGATCCGGTCATGTTTGAGCTGTTCAAAACCGGTTTGAGTCGGTCTGGTCCGGTTTCAGCCGGTCTGGTCGGGTTTGGGCTGGTCAAAACCGGTTTGAGCCAGTCTGGTCCGGTTTGAGTGGGGTTTGAGCCAGTCAAAACCGGTTAGTGCCTGTCTGGTCCGATTTGAGGTGGTCAAAACCGTTTTGAGCCGGTCTGGTACGGATTAATCCGGTTTAAGCCGGTCTGGTTCCTGTTTCAACTGGTTTGAGCCGGTCTGAACCGGTTTGTGCCGGTCTGGTTCGTATTGAGCAGATCAAAACCGGTTTGAGACAGTCTAAGAGCCGGTCTGGGCTGGTTTGATCCGGTCCAAGCCGGTCTGGTCCTGTTTGATCTGGTTGAGCCGCTCTGGTTCTGTTTGATCCGATTTGAGCTGCTGTGGTCCAGTTTCAGCTGGCCAAAACCGGTTTGAGCCTGTCTGGTCCGTTTTGATCCGGTTTGAGCCTGTCTGGTCGGGTTTGAGCCCTTCTGGTCGGGTTTGAGTCTGGTTCGAGCCGGTCAACACTGGTGTGAGCCGGTCTGGTCCGGTTTGAATCAGGTTTGAGCCAGTGAACAAGAGTTTGAGCCGGCCTGGTCCGGTTTGAGTCCGATTTGAGCCGGTCAAAACAGGTTTGAGCTGGTCTGTTCCGGTTTGAGTCCAATTTGACCGGGTCAAAACCGGTTTGAGCTGGTCTGGTCCGGTTTGAGTCCGGTTTAAGATGGTCTGGTTCGGTTTGAGCCGGTCAAAACAGGTTTGAGCCGGTCAAAACTGGTTTGAGCCGGTCTGGTCCGGTGTGATCCGGTTTAAGGCGGTCTGGTCCGGTTAGATTCGGTTGAGTCGGTATGTTCTGGTTTGAGCCGTTCAAAACCGTTTGAGCCGGTCTGGTCCGGTTCGAGTCCGGTTTGAGGTGGTTTGGTCCTTGTCCTGTTTGAGCCGATCAAAACCGATTTGAGCCAGTCTAGTCCGGTTTGAGTCCGGTTTGAGCTGGTTTTGTACGTTCTGCGTCCGGTTTGAGCCGGTCAAAACAGGTTTGAGGCGGTATGGTCCGGTTTGTGCCGGTCAAAACCGGTTTGAGTCCGTTTGGAGCCTGTCAAAACTGGTTTGAGCCGGTCTGGCGCGATTTGAGACGCTAAAAACCTGTTTGAGCCAGTGTAATACGGTCAAAACAGGTTTGAGCCGGTTTGGTCCGGTTTGATAGGGTTTGAACCGGTCTGGTCCGGTTTGTGATGGTCAAAACCGGTTTGAGGCGGTGTATTCCAGTTTCAGCTGGTCTGGTCGGGTTTGAGCCAGTCAAAACCGGTTTGAGCCGGTGTGGTCCTGTTTGAGTCTGGTTTGGGCTGCTCAAGTTCGGTTTGTGCAGCTCTTGTCCGATTTGAGCCATTCAAAACCGGTTTGAGCCTGTCTGGTCCGGTTTGAGTTCGGTTTGAGCCGGTCAACACCGGTTTGGGCCGGTCTGGTCCAGTTTGATTCAGATTTGAGCCGGTCAAAATCGATTTGTGCTGCTCTGGTCCGATTTGAGCCCGTCAAAACTGGTTTGAGACGGTCTAATCCTGTTTGAGTCCTGTTTGAACGGATCTGGTCCAGTTTTAGCCGGTCTGGTAGGGTTAGAGGTGGTCAAAACCGGTTTGAGCCTGTCTGGTCCGGTTTCAGATGGTCTGGTCGGGTTTGAGCTGGTCAAAGCTGGTTTGTTCCGTTCTGGTCCGATTTGACCCGGTTTAAACCGGTTTGAGGTGGTCTCGTCCCATTTCAGCCGGTCTGGTCGGGTTTGAGCCGGTTACAACAGGTTTGAGCCAGTCTGGTCCGGTTTGATCCGGTTTGAGCGGTTCTGGTCCTGTTGGATCCGGTTTGAGCCTGTCTGCTCCGCTTTGATCTGGTTGAGCCAGTCTGGTCTGGTTTGAGCTGGTCAAAACCTGTTTGAGCCGGTATGGTCCGGTTTGAGTCCGGTTTGAGTCGGACAACACCAATTTGAGACGATCTGGTCCGGTTTGAGTGCAGCTTGAGCCGGTCATAACCGGTTAGAGCCGGTCTAGTCCGCTTTGAGCCAGTGAAAACGGGTTTGAGCTGGTCTGGTCCGGTTTTAGCCGGTCTGGACGGGTTTCAGTCAGTCAAAAGCGGTTTGAGGCGGTCTCATCCAGTTTCAGCCGGTTTGGTCGGGTTTGAGCCGATCAAAACCGGTTTGAGCCGGTGTGGTCCTGTTTGAGTCTGGTTTGAGCTGGTCAAATTCGGTTTGTGCTGCTCTCATCCGATTTGAGCTGGTCAAAACCGGTTTTAGCCGGACTTGTCCCGTTTGATCCGGTTTAAGCCAGTCTGCTCCGGTTTGATTCGTTTGAGATGGAATGGTCTGGTTTGAGCCGTTCAAAACCGGTTTGAGATGATCTGGTCCGGTTTGAGTCTGGTTTGAGATGCTCAACACCGGTTTGAGCCGGTCTGGTCCAGATTTAGCCAGTCTGGATGGTTTGATTCGGTCAAAACCGGTTTGTGGCGGTCTCATCCCGTTTCAGCTGGTCTGGTCGGGTTTGAGCCGGTTAAAACCGGTTGGAGCCAGTCTGGTCCGGTTTGATCCGGTTTCAGCGGTTCTTGTCCGGTTTGATCCGGTTTGAGCCGGTATGGACGGCTTTGATCTGGTTGAGCCAGTCTGGTCTGATTTGAGCCGGTCCAAACCGGTTTGAGCCAGTCTCATCCAGTTTCAGGCGCTCTGGTCGGGTTTGAGCCAGTCAAAACGGGTTTGAGCTGGTCTGGTCCGGTTTGAGTCCAATTTGAGCTGGACAACACGAATTTGAGACGATCTGGTCCGGTTTGAGTGCAGCTTGAGCCGGTCAGAATCGGTTAGAGCCAGTCTAGTCCACTTTGAGCTGGTCGAAACTGGTTTGAGCCGGTCTGGTCCGGTTTTAGCCGGTCTGGACAGGTTTCAGTCGGTCAAAACCGGTTTGAGGCTGTCTCGTCCAGTTTCAGCCGGTCTGGTCGGGTTTGAGCCAATCAAAACTGGTTTGAGCCGGTGTGGTCTTGTTTGAGTCTGGTTTGAGCTGGTCAAATTCGGTTTGTGCTGCTCTCATCCGATTTGAGCTGGTCAAAACCGGTTTTAGCCGGACTGGTCCGGTTTGATCCCGTTTAAGCCGGTCCGGTCCGGTTTGATTCGTTTGAGATGATATGGTCTGGTTTGAGCCATTCAAAACCGGTTTGAGCCGGTCTGGTCCGGTTTGAGTCCTGTTTGAGCTGGTCAACAGCGGTTTGAGCCGGTCTGGTCCGGTTTGAGCCGGTCTGGACGGGTTTGAGTCGGTCAAAACCTGTTTGAGGCGGTCTCGTCCCGTTTCAGCTGGTCTGGTCGGGTTTGAGCCGGTCAAAACGGGTTTGAGCCGGTCTGGTCCTGTTTGAGTCCGGTTTGAGCAGGACAACACCAGTTGAGAGGGTCTGGTCTGGTTTCATTGCGGTTTGAGCCAGTCATAACCGGTTAGAGCCGGTCTAGTCCGCTTTGAGCTGGTCGAAACCGGTTTGAGCCGGTCTGGTCCGGTTTTAGCCAGTCCGGACGGGTTTGAGTTGGTCAAAACCAGTTTCAGGCGGTCTCGTCCAGTTTGAGCCGGTCTGGTCGGGTTTGAGCCGGTCAAAACCGGTTTGAGTCTGTGTGGTCCCGTTTGAGTCTGGTTTGAGCTGGTCAAATTCGGTTTGTGCTTCTCTGGTCCGATTTGAGCCGGTCAAAACCGGTCTGAGCCGTTCTGGTCCAGTTTGAGTGCGGTTTGAGCCGGACAACACCAGTTTGAGACGGTCTGGAACGGTTTGATCCGGATTAAGCCGGTCTGGTCCAATTTGATTCATTTGAGCCGGTATGGTTTGGTTTGAGCCGTTCAAAACGGGTTTGAGCCGGTCTGGTCCTGTTTGAGTCCAGTTTGAGCTGGTCAACACCGGTTTGAGCCCATCTGGTCCAGTTTGAGTCAGGTTTGAGCTGGTCAACAGCGGTTTGATCCGTTCTGGTCTGGTTTGAGTCCGGTTTGAGCCGGTGTGGTCCGGTTTTAGCCGGTCTGTATGGGTTTGAGTCGGTCAAAAGTGGTTTGAGGTGGTCTCTTCCAGTTTCAGCAGGTCTGGTACGGTTTGAGCCAGTCTAACCCAGTTTGAGCTGTTCTGGTCCCGTTTGAGTCCTGTTTGAGCCGGTCAAACCCTGTTTGAGCCAGTCTGGTCCGGTTTAAGCCAGTCTGGTCTGGTTTGAGCCGGTCAACCCTGGTTTGAGCGGGTCTGGTCCGGTTAGATCCGTTTATAGCCGGTCTGGTCTGGTTTGAGTCCGATTTGAGCCGGTGAAAACCGGTTTGAGCCGGTCTGGTCTGGTTTGAGCCCGTCTCAGAGCCGGTCTGGTCTGGTTTGATTTGGTTTGAGCCGGTCTGGTCCGGATTGGGTCCTTTTTGAGCAGGTCAAAACCGGTCTGAGCCGGTCTGGTGTGGTTTGAGTCGGTCTAAGAGCCGGTCTGATCCTGTTTGATTCGATTTGAGCCGGTCTGTTCTGGTTTGATCTGGTCAAACCGGTTTGAGCAGGTCTGGTGCGGTTTGAGTCCGGTTTGAGATGGTCTGGTCCGTATTGAGCCGATCAAAACCGGTTTGAGACTGTCTAAGGGCCAGTCTGGTCCGGTGTGATCCGGTTTGAGTCTGTCTGGTCCGGTTTGAGCTGGTCAAAACCGGTTTGAGCCATTCTGTTCTAGTTTGATTTCAATTTGAGCGGGTCAAAACCGGTTTGAGCCGGTCTGGTCCGGTGTGAGCTGGTCAAATCCTGTTTGAGCCGGTCTGGTGCGGTTTGAGCCGGTTTGAGCCGTTCTGGTCCGGTTTGATGCGGTACAGCCCTTCTGGGCTTTTGTGAGCTGGTCAAATCATGTTTGAGCTGGTCTGGTCCAGTTTGATCCCCTGAGTGTGCACTCCCCTGAGTAAGTGCTCACCTGAGGGGCACTCCGCTTCGTGAGCACCTCCCTCAGTGTGCACTCCCCTGAGTGTGCCGTCATCTGAGTGAGGACTCCCCTGAGTGTGTACTCCCCTGAATGAGCACTCCCCTGAGTGTGCACTCATCTGAGTTCGCACTCTCCTACGTGAGGACCCGGCTGAGTGTGAACTCCCCTGAGTGTGCGCTCCCCAGATTGTGCGCTCCCCTGAGTGTGCACTGCCCTGAGTGAGAGCTCCCCTGAGTGGGCACTCCCCTGAGTGTGCACTCGCCTGAGTGATGACTACTGAGTGTGCACACCCATGAGTGTGAACTCGCCTGAGTGAGGACTCCCTTGAGTGTGCACTCCCCTGAGTGTATGCTCACTTGAGTGTGCACGCCCCTGAGTGCGAACTCCCCTGAGTGTGCACTCGCCTGAGTGAGGACACCCTGAGTGTGCACTCCCCTGAGTAAGCACTCTGCTGAATGTGCACTCCTCTGAGTTTGCACTCTCCTGAGTGAGGACTCTCCTGGTGTGCACTCCCCTGAGTGTGCACTCCCCTGAGTGTGCGCTCCCCTGAGTGTGCACTCCCCTGAGTGAGCGCTCCCCTGAGTGTGCACTCCCCTGAGTGTACACTCACCTGAGTGAGGATACCCCTGAGTGTGCACTCCCCTGTGTGAGCACTCCCCTGAGTGTGCACTCCTGTTAGTTCAAACTCTCCTGAGTGAGGATGACACTGAGAGTGCACTCACCTGAGTGTGCGCTCCCCTGAGTGTGCACTCCCCTGAGTGAGCGCTCCCCTGAGTGTGCTCTTACCTGAGAGTGCACTCGCCTGAGTGAGGACTCCCCTGAGTGTGCTCTCCCCTGAGTGTGCACTCCCCTGAGTGTACACTCCCCTGAATGTGCTCTCCCCTGAGTGTGCACTCGCCTGAGTGAGGAATACAGAGTGAGAACTCGCCTGAGTGAGGACTCCCCTGAGTCTGCACACCCCTGAGTGTGCACTCCCCTGAGTGCGCACTCGCCTGAGTGAGGACACCCCTGAGTGTGCACACCCCTGAGTGTGAACTCGCCTGAGTGTGCACTCCAATGAATGTGCTCTCCCCTGAGTGTACACTCCCCTGACTGTGCTCTCCCCTGAGTTTGCCTTCCCCTGAGTGAGCACTCCCCTGAGTGCACACAACCCTGAGTGAGGACTCCCCTGAGTGTGCACTACCCTGAGTGTGCTCTCACTTTACTGAAAACTCCCCTGAGTGAGCGCTCCCCTGAGTGTGCAACCCCCTTAGTGTGCGCTCCCCTGAGTGTGCACTTCCCTGAGTGATTGCTCCCCTGAGTGTGCACTCCCCTGAATGTGCACTCGCCTCAGTGAGGGCTACAGAGTGTGAACTCGCCTGATTGAGGTCTCCCCTAAGTGTGCACTCCCCTGAGTGCATGCTCACCTGACTGTGCACTCCCCTGAGTGCATGCTCACCTGAGTGTGCACTCCCCTGAGTGTGCACTCGCCTGTGTGAGGACACCCCTGAGTGTGCAGTACCCTGAGTGTGAACTCGCCTGAGTGAGGACCCCCTGAGTGTGCACTCCACTGAATGTGCACTCCCCTGAGTGTACACTCCCCTGAGTGTGCTCTCCCCTGAGTGTGCACTCGCCTGAGGGAGGAATACTGAGTGAGAAATCGCCTGAGTGAGGACTCCCCTGAGAGTGCACTCCCCTGAGTGCATGCTCACCTGAGGGTTCACTCCCCTGAGTGCACACTCCCCTGAGTGTGCACTCGCCTGAGTGAGGATACCCCTGGGTGTGCACTCTCCTGAGTGTGAACTCGCCTGAATGAGGACTCCCCTGAGTGCACTCCACTGAATGTGCATTCCCCTGAGTGTGCTCTCCCCTGAGTGTGCACTCCCCTGAGTGAGCACTTCCCTGAGTGCACACACCCCTGAGTGTGCACTCGCCTGGGTGTAGACACCCCTGAATGTGCCCTCCCCTGAGTGTGCACTCCCATGAGTGTTCACTCTTCAAGGTGTGCACTCCCCTGACTGTGTGCTCCCCTGAGTGCGCACTCCCCTGAGTGTGCAATCGCCTGGGTGAAGGCCCCCCTGAGTGTGCCCTCACCTGAGTGTGTGCTCCCCTGTGTGTGCAGTCCCCTGAGTGTGCACTCCCCTGAGTGAGGACTCCACTGAATGAACACTATCCTGAGTGTGCACTCCCGTGAGTGAGCGCTCTCGTGATTGTGCACTCGCCTGTGTGAGGACTCCCCTGAGTGTGCACTCCCCTGAGTGTGCGCTCACTTTAGTGGAAACTCCCCTGAGTGAGCACTCACCTGAGTGTGCACTCCCCTGAATGTGCACTCGCCTGAGTGAAGACTCCCCTGAGTGTGCACTCCCCTGAGTTTGCGCTCTCTTGAGTGTGAACTCGCCTGGGTGAAGACACCCCTGAGTGTGCACTATCCTGAATGTGAACTCGCCTGAGTGAGGCTCCCCTGAGTGTGCACTCCCCTGAGTGAGCGGTCTGCAGAGGGGGTACTCGCTTTGGTGATGACTCCTTTGAGTGAGCCCTTCCCTGAGTGTGCACTCTTCTGAGTTCGCACTCTAACGAGTGAGGACTTCCCTGAGTGTGGACACAACTGAGTGTGCACTCCCCTGAGTGAGCACACCCCTGAGTGTGCACTCCCCTGACTGTGCGCTCGCCTGTGTTAATACACCCCTAAGTGTGCACTCCCCTGAGTGTGCACTCCCCTGAGTGTTCACTCCCCAGTGTGTGCACTCCCCTGCATGTGCGCTCCCGTGAGTGTGCACTCCTCTGAGTGAGTGCTCCCCTGAGTGTGCACTCCCCTGAGTGTGCACTCCCCTGAGTGTTCCCTCCCTAGGGTGTGCACTCCCCTGTGTGTGCACTTCCCTGAGCGTGCACTCCCCTGAATGAGCACTCCCCTGAATGCTGACTCGCCTGTGTGAAGAGATCCCTGAGTGTTCACTCCCCTGTGTGTGCACTCCCCTGAGTGTTCGCTCCCCTGGGTGTGCACTCCCCTGAGTGAGCGCTCCCTTGAGTGTGCAATCCTCTGAGTTTGCACTCTCCTAAATGAGGACTCCCCAGAGTGTGCCCTCTCCTCAGTGCGCGCTCCCCTGAGTGTGCACTCCCCTGAGTGTGTACACCCCTGAGTGAGGACTCCACTGAGTGCGCACTATCCTGAGTGTGAACTCCCATGAGTGAGCGCTCTCCTGAGAGCGCACTCGCCTGTGTGAGGACTCCCCTGAGTGTGCACTACCCTGAGTGTGAACTCGCCTGGGTGAGGACTCTCCTGAGTGTGCACTCCACTGAATGTGCACTCCCCTGCATACACACTCCCCTGAGTGTGCTCTCCCCTGAGTGTGCACTCCCCTGAGTGAACAATCCCCTGAGTGCACACACCCCTGAGTGTGCACTCGCCTGGGTGTAGACAACCCTGAGTGTGCACTCCCCTGAGTGTGCACTCCCCTGAGTGTTCACTCTTCAGGGTGTGCACTCGCCTGGGTGTCCCCTCCCCTGAGTGTGCACTCCCCTGAGTGTGCCCTCCCCTGAGCATGCGCTCTCCTGTGTGTGCACTCCCATGAGTTTGCACTCCCCTGAATGAGGACTCCACTGAGTGCACACTATCCTGAGTGTGCACTCCCATGGGTGAGCGCTCTCCTGAGTGTGCACTCCCCTGTGTGAGCACTCCCCTGAGTGTGCACTCCCCTGAGTTCGCACTCTCCTGAGTGAGGACTACCCTGTGTGTGCACTCCTCTGGGTTTGCGCTCTCCTGAGTGAGGACTCCCCTGAGTTTGCAATCTCCTGTGTGTGCGCTTCCCTGAGATTGCGCTCCCCTGAGTGTGCGCTCCCCTGAGTGAGCACTTCCCTGAGTGCGAACTCCACTGAGTGTGCAGTCCCCTGAGTGAGGACACCCCTGAGTGTGCACTCCCCTGAGTGTGAACTCGCCTGAGGGAAGACTCCCCTGAGTGTGCACTCCACTGAATGAGCACTTCCCTGAGTGTACACTCCCCTGAGTGTGCTCTCCGCTGAGTGTGCACTCCCCTGAGTGAGCGCTCCCCTGAGTGCGCGCTCCCCTGAGTGTGAACTCGCCTGTGTGAAGACACCCCTGAGTGTGCACTTCCCTGAGTGTGAACTCGCCTGAATGGGGATCCCCTGAGTGTGACCTCCCCGGAGTGTGCGCTCCACTGAGTGAGCGCTCCCCAGTGTGTGCACTCCCATGAGTGTGCACTCGCCTGAGTGAGGACCCACCTGAGTGTGCACTATCCTGAGTGTGCACTCCCCTGAGTGAGCGCTCCCCTGAGTGTGCACCGCTTGGAGCCTTTCTGGCCCGGTTTGATTCCGGTTTGAGCCGGTCAACAATGGTTTGAGCCGGTCTGCTCCGATTTGGGTCCAGTTTGAGCCGGTCATAACCGGTTTGTGCCGGGCTGGTCCGATTTGAGCTGTTCAAAAACGGTTTGAACTGGTCTAAGAACCAGTCTGGTCCTGTTTGAGCTGGTCAAATCCTTTTGAGCCGGTCTGGACCGGTTTGTGCCGGGTTGAGCCAGTCTGGTCCGGTTTGATCTGTTTGAGCCGGTTTGGTCTGGTTTGAGCCGTTCAAAACCGTTTTGAGCCGCTCTGGTCCGGTTTGATTCCGGTTTGAGCCGGTTTGTTCCTTGTCCGGTTTGAGCCGATCAAAACCGATTTCAGCCTGTGTAGTCCGGTTTGAGTCCGGTTTGAGCTGGTCTGGTACGTTTTTCGTCCGGTTTGAGCCTTTCAAAACAGGTTTGAGGCGGTCTGGTCCAGTTTGTGCCGGTCAAAACGGGTTTGAGTCCGTTTGGAGCCGGTCAAAACCAGTTTGAGCTGGTCTGGTGCTATTTGAGCCGCTAAAAACCGGTTTGAGCCAGTCTAATACGGTCAAAACAGTTTTGAGTCGGTCTGGTCTGGTTTGATTGGGTCTGAACCGGTCTGGTCCATTTTGTGATGGTCAAAACCGGTTTGATCCGGTTTAAGCTGGTCTGGTATGGTTTGATCCGGTTGAGCCAGTCTGGTCTGGTTTGAGACGGTCAAACCCTGTTTGAGCTGGTCTGTTCCTGTCTGAGTCTGATTTCAGCCGTTTAAAACCAGGTTTGACCCGGTGTGGTCCTGTTTGAGTCCATTTTTAGCCAGTCAAAACCGGTTTGAGGCTGTCTGGACCGGTTTCAGCGGGTCAAAAGCGGTTTGCGACCGGTTTGAGCCGGTCTGGTCGGTTTTGATCCCGTTGAGCCGGTATGGTGTGGTTTGAGCCAGTTAAAACCAGTTTGAGCGGGTCGGGTCCGGATTGAGTCCAGTTTAAGCCTGTTAATACCAGTTTGAGCTGGTCTGGTCCGGTTTGATCCGGTTTGACCCGTTCTGGTCCTGTTGGATCCGGTTTCAGCCTGTCTGGTCCGCTTTGATCTGATTGAGCCAGTCTGGTCTGGTTTGAACTGGTCCAAACCGGTTTGAGCCGTTCTGGTCTGGTTTCAGCCGGTCTGGTCGGGTTTGAGCCGGTCAAAACGGGTTTGAGACGGTCTGGTCCGGTTTGAGTCCAGTTTGAGCCGGTCAAAACCTGTTTGAGACGGTCTGGTGCGGTTTGAGTCCGGTTTCAGCCGGACAACACCAGTTTGAGACGGTCTGGTTCGGTTTGAGTGTGTTTTGACCAGTCATAACCGGTTAGAGCCGGTCCAGTAAGCATTGAGCCGGTCAAAACTGGTTTGAGCCGGTCTGCTCTGGTTTGAGCCATTCAAAACGTGTTTGAGCCGGTCTGGTCCGGTTTGAGTCCGGTTTGAGCTGGTCAACACCGGTTTGAGCCTGTCTGGTCCAGTTTCAGTCAGGTTTGAGCCGGTCAACACCAGTTTAATCCTTTCTGGTCTGGTTTGAGTCCGGTTTGAGCTGGTCTGGTCCCGTTTGAGCAGGTCAAAACGGGTTTGAGCCGTTCTGGTCCGTTTTGAGCGGATGAAAACCGGTTTGAGAGGGTCTAAGAGCCGGTCTGGTCCGGTTTAAACCGGTATAAGCTGGTCTGGTCCGGTTTGATCCGGTTCAGCCGGTCTGGTTCGGTTTCAGCCGGTCAAAAGTGTTCTGAGCCAGTCTGGTCCGGTTTTAGTTGGTCTGGTCGGGGTTGACCCGGTCAAAACCGGTTTCAGCCGGTCTCATCCAGTTTCAGCCGGTCTGGTCGGGTTTGAGCCGGTCACAACTGGTTTGTGCCGGTCTGGTCTGATTTGACCCGGTCAAAACTGGTTTGAGGTGGTCTCATCCCAATTCAGTCGGTCTGGTCGGCTTTGAGCTGGTTAAAACCGGTTTGAGCAGGTCTGGTCCGGTTTGATTCGGTTTCAGTGGTTCTGGTTCGGTTTGATCCGGTTTGAGCCGGTCTGGTCTGCTTTGATCTGGTTGAGCCAGTCTGGTCTGGTTTGAGCTGGTCCAAACCGGTTTGCGCCAGTCTCGTCCGGTTTCAGCCGGTCTGGTCGGGTTTCAGCCAATCAAAACGGGTTTGAGACAGTCTGGTCCGGTTTGAGTCCAGTTTGAGCCGGTCAAAACCGGTTTGAGCCGGTATGGTCCGGTTTGAGTCCGATTTGAGCCGGTCATAATCAGTTAGTGCTGGTCTAGTCCGCTTAGAGCCGGTGAAAACCGGTTTGAGCCGGTCTGGTCCAGTTTTAGCCAGTCTGGACGGGTTTGAGTCGGTCAAAACCGTTTTGAGACGGTCTCATCCAGTTTCAGCCGGTCTGGTCGCGTTTGAGCCGGTCAAAACCGATTTGAGCCAGTCTAGTCCGGTTTGAGTCCGGTTTGAGCCGGTCTGGTACGTTTTTCATCCGGTTTGAGCCTTTCAAAACAGGTTTGAGGGGGTCTGGTCCGGTTTGTGCTTGTCAAAACCGATTTGAGTCCGTTTGGAGCCGGTCAAAAACCAGTTTGAGTCGGTCTGGTGCGATTTGAGCCGCTAAAAACCAGTTTGAGCCAGTCTAATACGGTCAAAACAGTTTTGAGTCGGTCTGGTCCGGTTTGATCGGGTTTGAACCAGTCTGGTCCGTTTTGTGACGGTCAAAACCAGTTTGATCCGGTTTAAACCGGTCTCGTCCGGTTTGATCCGGTTGAGCCGGTCTGGTCTGGTTTGAGACGGTCAATCACTGTTTGAGACAGTCTGTTCCTGTTTGAGTCCGATTTGAGCCGTTTAAAACCGGTTTGACACAGTCTGGTCCTGTTTGAGTCCGTTTAGAGCCAGTCAAAACCGCTTTGAGGCTCTCTGGACCGGTTTCAGCTGGTCAAAAGTGGTTTGCGACCGGTTTGAGGCGGTCTGGTCCGGTTTTGAGCCGGTCTGGTCCGGTTTGATCCGGTTGAGCCGGTATGGTGTGGTTTGAGCCGGTTAAACCCGGTTTGAGTGGGTCGGGTCCAGATTGAGTCCAGTTTGAGTCAGTCAAAACCGGTTTGAGCTGGTCTGGTCCTGTTTGATCCGGTTTCAGCGGTTCTGGTCCTGTTGGATCCGGTTTCAGCCTGTCTGGTCCGCTTTGATCTGATTGAGCCAGTCTGGTCTGGTTTGAGCCGGTCCAAACCGGTTTGAGCCGTTCTGGTCCAGTTTCAGCCGGTCTGGTCGGGTTTGAGCCGGTCAAAATGGGTTTGAGACGGTCTGGTCCGGTTTGACTCCGGTTTGAGCCGGTCAAAACCGGTTTGAGACGGTCTAGTCCGGTTTGAGTCCAGTTTGAGATGGCAACACCAGTTTTAGACGGTCTGGTCCAGTTTGAGTGCGGTTTGAGCCGGTCATAATCGGTTAGAGCCGGTCCAGTCCGCATTGAGCCGGTCTAAACCGGTTTGAGCCGGTCTGGTCCGTTTCGAGCGGATCAAAACCGGTTTGAGAAGGTCTAAGAGCCGGTTTGGTCCAGTTTAAACTGCTATAAGCTGGTCTGGTCCGATTTGATCCGGTTCAGCCCGTCTGGTTCGGTTTCAGCCGGCCAAAAGTGGTCTGAGCCAGTCTGGTCCGGTTTTAGTTGGTCTGGTCGGGGTTGACCCGGTCAAAACCGGTTTCAGCTGGTCTCGTCCGGTTTCAGCCGGTCTGGTCGGGTTTGAGCCGGTCAAAACCGGTTTGTGCCGGTCTGGTCTGATTTGACCTGGTCAAAACTGGTTTGAGGCCGTCTCGACCCAATTCAGCCGGTCTGGTCGGGTTTGAGCCGGTTAAAACCGGTTTGAGCCGGTCTGGTCCGGTTTGATCCGGTTTCAGTGGTTCTGGTTCGGTTTGATCCGGTTTGAGCCGGTCTGGTCTCCTTCGATCTGGTTGAGCCAGTCTGGACTGGTTTGAGCTGGTCCAAAGCGGTTTGCGCCGGTCTCGTCCGGTTTCAGCCGGTCTGGTCGGGTTTCAGCCAGTCAAAACGGGTTTGAGACGGTCTGGTCCGGTTTGAGTCCGGTTTGAGCCGGTGAAAACCGGTTTTAGCCGGTATGGTCCGGTTTGAGTCTGGTTTGAGCCGGACAACAGCAGTTTGAAACGTTCTGGTCTGGTTTTAGTGCGGTTTGAGCCGGTCATAACTGGTTAGAGCGTGTCTAGTCCGCTTTGAGCCGGTCAAAACCGGTTTGAGCCGGTCTGGTCCGGTTTTAGCCTTTCTGGACGGGTTTGATTCGGTCAAAACCGGTTTGAGGTGGTCTCGTCCAGTTTCAGCTGGTCTGGTCGGGTTTGAGCTGGTCAAAACCGGTTTGAGCTGTTGTGGTCCTGTTTGAGTCTGGTTTGTGCTGGTCAAATTTGGTTTGTGCTTCTCTGGTCCGATTTGAGCCGGTCAAAACCGGTCTAAGCCATTCTGGTCCGGTTTGAGTGCGGTTTGAACCGGACAACACCAGTTTGAGACGGTCTGGTCCGGTTTGAGTGTGGTTTTAGCCAGTCATATCCGGTTAGAGCTGGTCTAGTCCGCTTTGAGCAGGTCAAAACCGGTTTGAGCCAGTCTGGTCCTGTTTTAGCCGGTCTGGACGGGTTTGATTCGGTCAAAACCAGTTTGAGGCGGTCTCGTCCAGTTTCAGCCGGTCTGTCCAGGTTTGAGCCGGTCAAAACCAGTTTGAGCCGTTGTGGTCCTGTTTGAGTCTGGTTTGAGCTGGTCAGATTCGGTTTTTGCTGCTCTGGTCCGATTTGAGCCGGTCAAAACTGTTCTGAGTCGTTCTGGTCCGGTTTGAGTGCAGTTTGAGCCGGACAACACAAGTTTGAGACGGTCTGGTCCGGTTTGAGTGCGGTTTGAGTCGGTCATAACCGGTTAGAGCCGGTCTAGTCTGCTTTGAGCCAGTCAAAACCGGTTTGAGCTGGTCTGTTCCAGTTTTAGCCGGTCTGGAAAGGTTTAAGTCGGTCAAAACCGGTTTGAGGTGGTCTCGTCCGGTTTTAACTGGTCTGTCCGTGTTTGAGTTGGTCAAAACCGGTTTGAGCCAGTGTGGTCCTGTTTGAGTCTGGTTTGAGCTGGTCAAATTCGGTTTGTGCTTCTCTGGTCTGATTTGAGCCAGTCAAAACCGGTCTGAGCCATTCTGGTCCGGTTTGAGTGCTTGTTTGAGCCCGACAACACCAGTTTGAGACGGACTGGTCCGGTTTGAGTGTGGTTTGAGCCAGTCATATCCGGTTAGAGCCAGTCTAGTCCGCTTTGAGCTGGTCAAAACCGGTTGGAGCCGGTCTGGTCCGGTTTTAGCCAGTCTGGACGGGTTTGATTCAGTCAAAACCGGTTTGAGGCAGTCTCGTCCAGTTTTAACCAGTCTGGTCGGGTTTGAGTCAGTCAAAACCGGTTTGAGCCAGTGTGGTCCTGTTTGAGTCTGGTTTGAGCTGGTCAAATTCGGTTTGTGCTGCTCTCGTCCGATTTGATCCGGTCAAAACCGGTTTGAGCCGGTCTGGTCCAGTTTGATCCGGTTTAAGCCGTTCTGGTCTGGGTTGATTTGGTTGAGCTGGTATGTTCTGGTTTGAGCTGTTCAAAACCGATTTGAGCCTGTCTGGTCCGGTTTGATTCTGGTTTGAGCCGGTTTGGTCCTTGTCCGGTTTGAGCCGATCAAAACCGATTTGAGCCGGTCTAGTCCAGTTTGAGTCCGGTTTGAGCTGGTCTGCTACGTTTTTCGTCTGGTTTGAGCCGGTCAAAACACGTTTGAGGCAGTGTGGTCTGGTTTGTTCCGGTCAAAACCAGTTTGAGTCCGTTTGGAGTCGGTCAAAACCGGTTTCAGCCAGTCTCGTCCAGTTTAGCCGGTCTGGTCGGGTTTGAGCCGGTCAAAACCGGTTTGTGCCGGTCTGGACTGATTTGACCTGATCAAAACCGGTTTGAGGTGGTCTCGTCCCAATTCAGCCGGTCTGGTCGGGTTTGAGCCCGTTAAAACCGGTTTGAGCCGGTCTGGTCCGGTTTGATCTGGTTTCAGTGGTTCTGGTTCGGTTTCATCCGGTTTGAGCCGGTCCTGTCTGCTTTGATCTGGTTGAGCCAGTCTGGTCTGGTTTGAGCTGGTCCAAACCGGTTTGAGCCGGTCTCGTCCGGTTTCAGCTGGTCTCGTCGGGTTTCAGCCAGTCAAAACGGGTTTGAGCCGGTCTGGTCTGGTTTGAGTCCGGTTTGAGCCAGATAACACCAATTTGAGATGATCTGGTCCAGTTTGAGTGCAGCTAGAGCTCGTCATTATCAGTTAGAGCCGGTCTAGTCTGCTTTGAGCCCCTGGAAACCGGTTTGAACCAGTCTGGTCCGGTTTTAGCCAGTCTGGACGGGTTTCAGTCGGTCAAAACCGGTTTGAGGTGGTCTCATCCAGTTTCAGCCGGTCTGGTCGGGCTAGAGCCTATCAAAACCATTTTGAGCCGGTGTGGTCCTGTTTGAGTCTGGTTTGAGCTGGTCAAATTCGGTTTGTGCTGCTCTCGTCCGATTTGAGCCTGTCAAAACCGGTTTTAGCCGGACTGGTCCGGTTTGATCCGGTTTAAGCCGGTCTGGTCCGGTTTGATTCATTTGAGACAGTATGGTATGGTTTGAGCCGTTCAAAACCGGTTTGAGCCGGTCTGGTGCAGTTTGAGTCCTGTTTGAGCTGGTCAAAAACCGATTTGAGCCGGTCTGGCCCGCTTTTAGCTGGTCTGGATGGGTTTCAATCGGTCAAAACCGGTTTGATCCGGTCTTGTCCCGTTTCAGCCGGTCTGGTCGGATTTGAGCTGGTCAAAAAGCGTTTGAGACGGTCTGGTCCGGTTTGATCCGGTCTAATCCGATGAATACCGGTTCGAGCCGGTCAAAACCGGATTGAGCCAGTGAAAACCGGTTTGAACCGGTCTGCTCTGTTTGAGCTGGTTAAAACCAGTTTTAGCCGGTTTGGTCCGGTTTTAGCCTGTCTGGGCCGGTCTGGTCCGGTTTGATCCGGTTTGAGCCAGTCTGGTCTGGTTTGGGCCGGTCAAAACCGGTTTGAGCTGGTCAAAATAGGTTTGAGCCTCTTTGGCCCGGTTTTAGGTGGTCTGTGACGTTCTTGTCCAGTTTGATCCGATTTTAGCCGGTCTGGGCCCGTCTGGTCCGGTTTGATCCGGTCTCATATGGTCAAAATCTGTTAGAGCCGGTCAAAACCAGTTTGAGCTGGTCGAGTGTGTTTTGAGCCATTCAAAACCGGTTTGAGCCAGTCAAAAATCGTTCGAGCCGTTCAAAAACCGGTTGAGCCGGTCAAAACCGGATTGACCTGGTCCGGTCTGGTTTGAGCCGGTCAAAACCGGTTTGAGCCGGTGTGGTCTGGTTTGAGCCAGTCTGGTCTGGTTTGAGCTGGTCAAAACCGGCTTAGGTCTGTCAAAACCGGTTTGAGCCAGTATGGTCTGGTTAGAACTGGTCAAAACCGGTTTGTGGCCCAGTTTTAGGTGCTCTGGCCCAGTCTGGTCCGGTTTGATTCCATTTTAGCTGGTCCTGGCTGGTCTGATTCGGTTTGATCCAGTCTCACCGGTCAAAACTGGTTTTAGCCAGTCAAAACCGGTTTCACCGGTCTGGTGTGGTTTGAGCAGGTCAAAACCGGTTTGAGCCGGTCTGGTCTGGTTTGAGCCGGTCTAGTCTGGTTTGAGCCGCTCAAAACCGGTTCGAGCTGGTCAAAACCAGTTTGAGCCGGTTTGGTCTGGTTGAAGCCAGGCCAAACGGATTCGAGCCTGTCTGAGACGGTCTGGTCCGGTTTGATCCAGTCTAATCAGGTCAAAACCGGTTTGAGCTGGTGAAAATCGGTTTTTACCCTGTCTGGAGTGGTTTGAGCCGGTCAAAACTGGTTTGAGTCGGTCAAAACCGGATTGAGCCAGTCAAAACTGGTTTGAACCGGTCTGGTCTGGTTTGAGCCGGTCAAAACCGATTTGAGGCGTTCTGGCCCGGTTTTAGCCGGTCTGGGCCGGTCTGGTCCGGTTTGATCCGGTTTCAGCTGGTCTGGGGCTGTCTGGTCCGGTTTGATCCGGTGTGAGCGAGTCTGGTCCGGTTTGATCTGGTGTCATCCGGTCAAAACCGCTTTGACCCGTTCAAAACAGGTTTGAGCCGGTCTGGTCTGGTTTGAGCTGGTCAAAACCGATTTGACCCGGTCAAAACCGATTTGAGCTGGTCTGGTCTGGTTTGAGCCGGTCTGGTCTGGTTTGAACCAGACAAAACCGGTTCTAGCCGGTCAAAACTGGTTTGAGCCGGTTTGGTCTGGTTGAAGCCAGTCAAAACCGATTCGAGCCTGTCTTAGCCAGTCTGGTCCGGTTTGATCCGGTCTAATCAGGTCAAAACCGTTTTGAGCCGGGGAAAAACCGGTTTTAGCCGGTCTGGAGTGGTTTGATGTGGTCAAAACCGCTTTGAGGCGGTCAAAACCGGTTTGAGCCGGTCTGTTCTGGTTTGAGCCAGTCAAAACCGGCACAGGTCGGTCAAAACTGGTTTGAGCCGGTCTTGTCTGGTTTGAACCCGTCGAAACCGGTTTGTGGCCCAGTTTAAGGTGGTCTGGGCCGGTCTGGTCCGGTTTGTTCCAATTTTAGCTGGTCTGGGCCAGTCTCATTCGGTTTGATCAGATCTCATCCGGTGAAAACCGGTTTTAGCCAGTCAAAATCGGTTTGAGCCGGTCTGGTCCGGTTTGAGGCGGTCAAAACCGGCTCAGGCCGGTCAAAACCAATTTCAGCCGGTCCAAACCAGTTTGAGACGGTCAGAACCGGATTGAGCCAGTCAAAACTGGATTGAACCAGTCTAGTCTGGTTTGAGCCGGTCAAAACCGGTTTGAGCCCGTCTGGCCCAGTTTTAGCCGGTGTGGGCCTGCCTGGTCCGGTTTGATCTGGTGTGAGCCGGTCTGGTCCGGTTTGATCCGGTGTCATCTGGTCAAAATCGGATTGAGCCGGTCTGCTCCGGATTGAGCCGGTCTGGTCTGGTTTGAGCCAGTCAAACCCGGTTTGATCCGGTCAAACCGGTGTGAGCCGGTCTGGTCTGGTTTTAGCAGGTCTGGTCTGGTTAGAGCCGGTCAAAACTGGTTCGAGCCGGTCAAAACCGGATTAAGCTGGTTTGTTCTGGTTGAAGCTAGTCAAAACCGATTCGAGCGTGTCTGAGCCGGTCTGGTCTGGTTTGATGCGGTCTAATCAGGTCAAAACCGGTTTGAGCCAGTCAAAACCAGATTGAGCCAGTCACAACCGGTTTGAACCTCTCTGGTCTGGTTTGAGCCAGTCAAAACCGGTTTGAGCCGGTCTAGCCCGGTTTTAGCCAGTCTGGGCAGGTCTGGTCCGGCTTGATCCGGTTTCAGCCGGTCTGGGCCTGTCTGGTCAGGTTTGATCTGGTGTGAGCCGGTCTGGTCCGGTTTGAGCCGGTCTGGTCTGATTTGAGCCAGTCAAACCCGGTTTGATCCGGTCAAACCGGTGGTGAGCTGGTCTGGTCTGGTTTTAGCCGGTCTGGTCTGGTATGAGCCGGTCAAAACTGGTTCGAGCCGGTCAAAACCGGATTAAGCTGGTTTGGTCTGGTTGAAGCCAGTCAAAACCGATTCGAGCCTGTCTGAGCCCGTCTGGTCTGGTTTGATCCAGTCTAATCAGGTCAAAACCGGTTTGAGCCAGTCAAAACCGGATTGAGCCAGTCACAACCGGTTTGAACCTCTCTGGTCTGGTTTGAGCCAGTCAAAACCGGTTTGAGCCGGTCTAGCCCGGTTTTAGCCAGTCTGGGCAGGTCTTGTCCGGCTTGATCTGGTTTCAGCCGGTCTGGGCCTGTCTGGTCAGGTTTGATCTGGTGTGAGCCGGTCTGGTCAGGTTTGATCTGGAGTCATCCGGTCAAAACCGGTATGAGCCAGTCTGGTCCAGTTTGAGCCATTGTGGTCTGGTTTGAGCTGGTCAAAACCGGTTTGTGGCCCAGTTTTAGCCGGTCTGGGACAGTCTGCTCTGGTTTGATCCGGTTTCAGCTGGTCTGGGCCGGTCGAGTCCGTTTTGATCCGGTCAAAAGCGCTTTGAGCTGTTCAAAACTATTTTGAGCCAGTCTGGTCTGGTTTGAGCCGATCTGGTCTGGTTTGAGCCGGTCAAAACCTGATAGAGCCGGTTTGGCCCGGTTTTAGCCTGTCTAGGCCGGGCTGGTTCGGTTTGAGACAGTTTGAGCTGGTTTGTGCTGGTCTGGTCTGGTATGATCCGGTTTGGGAAGGTCTGGTCCGGTTTGATCCGGTCTCATCCGGTAAAAACCGTTTTGAGCCAGTCTGGTCTGGTTTGAGCCGGTCAAAACTGGCTCAGGTCCGTCAAAACCGGTTTGAGCCGGTCTGGTCTGGTTTGAACCCGTCAAAACCGGTTTGTGGCCCAGTTTTAGGCGGTCTGGGCCGGTCTCACCTGGTGTGATCTGATTTTAGCCGGTCTGGGCCCGTCTGATTCTGTTTGATCCGGTCTCATCCAGTCAAAACCTGTTTTAGCCTGTCAAAACCGATTTCAGCCCATCTGGTGTGGTTTGAGCAGGTCAAAACTTGTTTGAGCCGGTCTCGTCTGGTTTCAGCCGGTCAAAACCGGTTCGAGCCGGTTTTGGTCTGGTTGAAGCCAGTCAAAACTGATTCGAGTCTGTCTGAGCCAGTCTGGCACGGTTTGATCCAGTCTAATCAGGTCAAAACCGTTTTGAGCCGGTCAAAACCGGTTTGAGCCAGTCTGGTCTGGTTTGAGCCGGTTTGGTCTGGTTTGAGCCGGTCAAAAACCGCTTCGAGCCGGTCAAAACCGGTTTGAGCGGGTTTGGTCTGGTTGAAGCCAGTCAAAACCGATTCGAGCCTGTCTGAGCCAGTCTGGCACGGTTTGATCCGGTCTAATCAGGTCAAAACCGTTTTGAGCCAGTGAAAACCGGTTTTAGCCGGTCTGGAGTGGTTTGAACCGGTCTAAACGGGTTTGAGCCGGTCAAAACCGAATTGAGCCCATCAAAACCGGTTTGAACCAGTCTGGTCTGATTTCAGCTGATCAAAAACCGGTTTGAGCCGGTCTGGCTCGGTTTTAGCCGGTTTGGGCCGGTCTGGTCAGGTTTGATCCAGTTTCAGCCTGTCGGGGCCTGTCTTGTCCGGTTTGATCCGGTGTGAGCCGGTCTGGTCCTGTTTGATCCGGTGTCATCCGGTCAAAACCGGATTGAGCCGGTCTGGTACGGTTTGAGCCAGTCTTGTCTGGTTTGAGCCGGTCAAAACAGGTTTGTGGCCCGGTTTTAGCTGCTCTGGGCCGGTCTGGTCCGGTTTCATCCAGTTTCAGCTGGTCTGGGCCGGTTGAGTCTGGTTTGATCCAGTCCAAACCGCTTTGAGCTGGTCAAAACCGGTTTGAGCTGGTCTGGTCTGGTTTGAGCTGGTCTGGTCTGGTTTGACCCGGTCTGGTCTGGTTTGAGCCAGTCAGAACCGGTTCAGGCCGGTCAAAAACCGGTTTGAGCTGGTCAAAACCGGATTGAACCAGTCTGGTCTGGTTTGAGCCGGTCGATACCGGTTTGAGCCGGTCAAAAGCGGTTTGAGCCCTTCTGGTCTGGTTTGAGCCGGTCTGGTCTGGTTTGAACCGGGTAAAAAACCGGTTTGAGACGTTCTGGTCTGGTTTGTCCCAGTCAAAACCGGTTTGTGAACCGGGTTTTTCCTGTCTGGGCCGGTCTGGTCCAGTTTGATGTGATTTCAGCTGGTGTGGGGCTGGTCGAGTCCGGTTTGATCCAGTCAAAACCACTTTGAGCTGGTCAAAAATGATTTGAGCCAGTCTGGTCTGGTTTAAGCCAGTCTGGTCTGGTTTGAGGCCAGTCAAAACATGCTCGGAGTCGGTCAAAACCGGTTTGAGCCGGTCTGGTCTGGTTTGAACAGGTCAAAAAGGGTTTGTGGTCCAGTTTTCGGTGGCGTGGGCCGGTCTGGTGTGGTTTGATTCGATTTTAGCCGTTCTGGGCTGGTCTGATTGGGTTTGATCTGGTCTCATCTGGTCAAACCCGGTTTTAGCTGGTCAAAAAGCGGTTTCAGCCGGTCTGGTGTGGTTTGAGCAGGTCAAAAACCGGTTTGAGCCAGTCTGGTCCGGTTTGAGGCAGTCTGGTCTGCTTTGAACCGGCCAAACCCCGGCTCAGGCTGGTCAAAACTGGTTTGAGCCGGTCTGGGCCGGTCTGGTCCGGTTTGCACCGGCTTCAGCTCTTCTGGTCCGGTGTGGTGCGGTTTTCATCCGGTTTGTGCCGGTCTGGTCCGGTTTTATTCTGTCTCATCCGGTCAAAACCGGTTTGAGCCAGACTGGTCTGGTTTGAGCCGATCAAAACCGGTTTGATACAGTCTGCTCTGGTTTGAGCCGGTCTGGTCTCGTTTGAGCCGGTCAAAAACCTGAATGAGCCGGTTTTGGCCCGGTTTTAGCCTGTCTGGGCCGGTCTGGTTCGGTTTGAGCCGGTTTGAGCCGATTTGTGCCGGTCTGGTCTGGTATGATCCGGTTTGAGAAGGTCTGCTCCGGTTTCATCCGGTCTAATCCTGTCAAAACTGGTTTGAGCTGGTCAGGTCTGCTTTGAGAGCTGTCAAAACAGGTTCGAGCCTGTCTGGTCTGGTTTGAGCCGGTCAAAAGAGGTTTGAGCCAGTTTGGCCCGTTTTTAGGTGGTCTGGGCCACTGTGGTCCTGTTTGATCCGGTTTGAGCTGGCCTGGTCTCGTTTTAGCCGGTCAAAACTGGCTTGAGACTGTCTGGTCTGGTTTGAGCTGGTCAAAATAGGTTTGAGCGGGTTTGGCCTGGTTTTAGGCGGTCAGGGCCGGTCTGGTCCGGAATGATCCTGTTTTAGCCGGTCTGGGCCCGTTTGGTCCGGTTTGATCCGGTCTCATCTGGTCAAAGTCGGTTTCTCAGCTGGTCAAAAACCGGTTTGAGCCAGTCTCGTGTGATTTGAGCCGGTCAAAAACCGGTTTGTGGCGGTCAAAAGCGGGTTCGAGCCGTTAAAAATCGGTTTGAGATGGTCAAAATCGGATTGAACCGGTCTGAGTCTGGTTTGAGCCGGTCAAAAGCGGTTCAAGCCGGTCAAAACCGGTTTGAGCCGGTTTTGTCTGGTTGAAGCCAGTCTAAACTGATTCGAGCCTGTCTGAGCCTGTCTGGTCCGGTTTGATCCGGTTTAATCAGGTCAAAACCGGTTTGAGCCGGTGAAAACCGGTTTTAGCCAGTCTGGAGTGGTTTGAGCCAGTCAAAACCGGTTTGAGCCGGTCAAAAACCGGATTGAGCCAGTCAAAACCGGTTTGAACCTGTCTGGTCTGGTTTGAGCCGGTCAAAACCGTTTTGTGCCGGTCTGGCCCGGTTTTAGCCGGTCTGGGACGGTCTGGCCCGGTTTGATCCGGTTTCAGCCTTTCTGGGCCTGTCTGGTCTGGTTTGATCCGGTGTGAGCCGGTCTGGTCCTGTTTGATACGGTGTCATCCGTTCAAAACCGGTTTGAGCCGGTCTGGTCCGGTTTGAGCCGGTCTGGACTGGTATGAGCCGGTCAAAACCAGCTCAGGCTGGTCAAAACCGGTTTGAGCCGGTCTGGTCTGGTTTGAGCCGCTCAAAACCGGTTTGTGGCCCACTTTTAGCCGATCTGGCCCCGTGTGGTCCGGTTTGCTCGGGCTTCAGCTGTTCTGGGCCGGTCTGCTGCGGTTTCATCCGGTTTGAGCTGGTCTGGTCTGATTTTATCCTGTCTCATCCGGTCAAAACCGGATTGAGCCAGTCTCTTTTAGTTTCAGCAGCCAGTCAAAACCAGTTTGAGGCAGTGTGGTCTGGTTTGAGCCGGTCTGGTCTGGTTTGAGCCAGTCAAAATCTGATTGAGACGGATTGGCCTGGTTTTAGCCTGTCTGGGCCGGTCTGGTTCGGTTTGAGCCAGTTTGAGCTGGTTTGTGCCGGTCTGGTCCGGTATGATCCGGTTTGAAAAGGTCTGGTACGGTTTGATCCAGTCTAATCCGATCAAAACCGGTGTGAGCCAATCAGGACTGGTTTGAGCCGGTCAAAACAGGTTCAAGTCGGTCTGGTCTGGTTTGAGCAGGTCAAAATAGGTTTGAGCCGGTTTGGCCCGGTGTTAGGCGGTCTGGGTCGGTCTGGTCCGGTTTGATCCGGTTTCAGCTGGTCTGGTCTGGTTGGAGCTGGTCAAAACCAGTTTGAGCCGGTCTGGTCTGGTTTGAGAAGTTCAAAATAGGTTTGAGCCGCTTTGGCCCGGTTTTAGGCGGTCTGGGCCCATTCTGGTCCGGTTTGATCTGGTTTTTGCCGTTCTAGGCCCGTCTTGTCTGGTTTGATCCAGTCTCATATGGTCAAAATCGGTTTCAGCCGGTCAAAACGGTTTGAGCCGGTCTGGTGTGGTTTGATCAGTTCAAAAACCGGTTTGATCCGGTCAAAATCGCTTCGAGCTGTTTCAAAACCGGTTTGACCCAGTCAAAACCGGATTGAACCAGTCTGGTCTGGTTTGAGCCAGTCAAAACCGGTTTGAGCCGGTCTAGCCCGGTTTTAGCCAGTCTGGGCAGGTCTGGTCCGGCTTGATCCGGTTTCAGCCGGTCTGGGCCTGTCTGGTCAGGTTTGATCTGGTGTGAGCCGGTCTGGTCCGGTTTGAGCCGGTCTGGTCTGATTTGAGCCAGTCAAACCCGGTTTGATCCGGTCAAAACCGGTGTGAGCTGGTCTGGTCTGGTTTTAGCCGGTCTGGTCTGGTATGAGCCGGTCAAAACTGGTTCGAGCCGGTCAAAAACCGGATTAAGCTGGTTTGGTCTGGTTGAAGCCAGTCAAAACCGATTCGAGCCTGTCTGAGCCCGTCTGGTCTGGTTTGATCCAGTCTAATCAGGTCAAAACCGGTTTGAGCCAGTCAAAACCGGATTGAGCCAGTCACAACCGGTTTGAACCTCTCTGGTCTGGTTTGAGCCAGTCAAAACCGGTTTGAGCCGGTCTAGCCCGGTTTTAGCCAGTCTGGGCAGGTCTTGTCCGGCTTGATCTGGTTTCAGCCGGTCTGGGCCTGTCTGGTCAGGTTTGATCTGGTGTGAGCCGGTCTGGTCAGGTTTGATCTGGAGTCATCCGGTCAAAACCGGTATGAGCCAGTCTGGTCCAGTTTGAGCCATTTGTGAGTCTGGTTTGAGCTGGGTCAAAACCGGTTTTGTGGCCCAGTTTTAAGCCGGTCTGGGACAGTCTGCTCTGGTTTGATCCGGTTTCAGCTGGTCTGGGCCGGTCGAGTCCGTTTTGATCCGGTCAAAAAGCGCTTTGAGCTGTTCAAAACTATTTTGAGCCAGTCTGGTCTGGTTTGAGCCGATCTGGTCTGGTTTGAGCCGGTCAAAACCTGATAGAGCCGGTTTGGCCCGGTTTTAGCCTGTCTAGGCCGGGCTGGTTCGGTTTGAGACAGTTTGAGCTGGTTTGTGCTGGTCTGGTCTGGTATGATCCGGTTTGGGAAGGTCTGGTCCGGTTTGATCCGGTCTCATCCGGTAAAAACCGTTTTGAGCCAGTCTGGTCTGGTTTGAGCCGGTCAAAACTGGCTCAGGTCCGTCAAAACCGGTTTGAGCCGGTCTGGTCTGGTTTGAACCCGTCAAAACCGGTTTGTGGCCCAGTTTTAGGCGGTCTGGGCCGGTCTCAACCTGGTGTGATCTGATTTTTAGCCGGTCTGGGCCCGTCTGATTCTGTTTGATCCGGTCTCATCCAGTCAAAACCTGTTTTAGCCTGTCAAAACCGATTTCAGCCCATCTGGTGTGGTTTGAGCAGGTCAAAACTTGTTTGAGCCGGTCTCGTCTGGTTTCAGCCGGTCAAAAACCGGTTCGAGCCGGTTTGGTCTGGTTGAAGCCAGTCAAAACTGATTCGAGTCTGTCTGAGCCAGTCTGGCACGGTTTGATCCAGTCTAATCAGGTCAAAACCGTTCTTGAGCCGGTCAAAACCGGTTTGAGCCAGTCTGGTCTGGTTTGAGCCGGTTTGGTCTGGTTTGAGCCGGTCAAAAACCGCTTCGAGCCGGTCAAAACCGGTTTGAGCGGGTTTGGTCTGGTTGAAGCCAGTCAAAACCGGATTCGAGCCTGTCTGAGCCAGTCTGGCACGGTTTGATCCGGTCTAATCAGGTCAAAAACCGTTTTGAGCCAGTGAAAAACCGGTTTTAGCCGGTCTGGAGTGGTTTGAACCGGTCTAAACGGGTTTGAGCCGGTCAAAACCGAATTGAGCCCATCAAAACCGGTTTTGAACCAGTCTGGTCTGATTTCAGCTGATCAAAACCGGTTTGAGCCGGTCTGGCTCGGTTTTAGCCGGTTTGGGGCCGGTCTGGTCAGGTTTGATCCAGTTTCAGCCTGTCGGGGCCTGTCTTGTCCGGTTTGATTCCGGTGTGAGCCGGTCTGGTCCTGTTTGATCCGGTGTCATCCGGTCAAAACCGGATTGAGCCGGTCTGGTACGGTTTGAGCCAGTCTTGTCTGGTTTGAGCCGGTCAAAACAGGTTTGTGGCCCGGTTTTAGCTGCTCTGGGCCGGTCTGGTCCGGTCTTCATCCAGTTTCAGCTGGTCTGGGCCGGTTGAGTCTGGTTTGATCCAGTCCAAACCGCTTTGAGCTGGTCAAAACCGGTTTGAGCTGGTCTGGTCTGGTTTGAGCTGGTCTGGTCTGGTTTGACCCGGTCTGGTCTGGTTTGAGCCAGTCAGAACCGGTTCAGGCCGGTCAAAACCGGTTTGAGCTGGTCAAAACCGGATTGAACCAGTCTGGTCTGGTTTGAGCCGGTCGATACCGGTTTGAGCCGGTCAAAAGCGGTTTGAGCCCTTCTGGTCTGGTTTGAGCCGGTCTGGTCTGGTTTGAACCGGTAAAAAACCGGTTTGAGACGCTTCTGGTCTGGTTTGTCCCAGTCAAAACCGGTTTGTGAACCGGGTTTTTCCTGTCTGGGCCGGTCTGGTCCAGTTTGATGTGATTTCAGCTGGTGTGGGCTGGTCGAGTCCGGTTTGATCCAGTCAAAACCACTTTGAGCTGGTCAAAAATGATTTGAGCCAGTCTGGTCTGGTTTAAGCCAGTCTGGTCTGGTTTGAGCCAGTCAAAACATGCTCGGGTCGGTCAAAAACCGGTTTGAGCCGGTCTGGTCTGGTTTGAACAGGTCAAAAAGGGTTTGTGGTCCAGTTTTCGGTGGGCGTGGGCCGGTCTGGTGTGGTTTGATTCGATTTTAGCCGTTCTGGGCTGGTCTGATTGGGTTTGATCTGGTCTCATCTGGTCAAACCCGGTTTTAGCTGGTCAAAAGCGGTTTCAGCCGGTCTGGTGTGGTTTGAGCAGGTCAAAACCGGTTTGAGCCAGTCTGGTCCGGTTTGAGGCAGTCTGGTCTGCTTTGAACCGGCCAAACCCGGCTCAGGCTGGTCAAAACTGGTTTGAGCCGGTCTGGGCCGGTCTGGTCCGGTTTGCACCGGCTTCAGCTCTTCTGGTCCGGTGTGGTGCGGTTTCATCCGGTTTGTGCCGGTCTGGTCCGGTTTTATTCTGTCTCATCCGGTCAAAAACCGGTTTGAGCCAGACTGGTCTGGTTTGAGCCGATCAAAACCGGTTTGATACAGTCTGCTCTGGTTTGAGCCGGTCTGGTCTCGTTTGAGCGGTCAAAACCTGAATGAGCCGGTTTGGCCCGGTTTTAGCCTGTCTGGGCCGGTCTGGTTCGGTTTGAGCCGGTTTTGAGCCGATTTTGTGCCGGTCTGGTCTGGTATGATCCGGTTTGAGAAGGTCTGCTCCGGTTTCATCCGGTCTAATCCTGTCAAAACTGGTTTGAGCTGGTCAGGTCTGCTTTGAGCTGGTCAAAACAGGTTCGAGCCTGTCTGGTCTGGTTTGAGCCGGTCAAAAGAGGTTTGAGCCAGTTTGGCCCCGTTTTTAGGTGGTCTGGGCCACTGTGGTCCTGTTTGATCCGGTTTGAGCTGGCCTGGTCTCGTTTTAGCCGGTCAAAAACTGGCTTGAGACTGTCTGGTCTGGTTTGAGCTGGTCAAAAATAGGTTTGAGCGGGGTTTGGCCTGGTTTTAGGCGGTCAGGGCCGGTCTGGTCCGGAATGATCCTGTTTTAGCCGGTCTGGGCCCGTTTGGTCCGGTTTGATCCGGTCTCATCTGGTCAAAGTCGGTTTCAGCTGGTCAAAAACCGGTTTGAGCCAGTCTCGTGTGATTTGAGCCGGTCAAAAACCGGTTTTGTGGCGGTCAAAAAGCGGTTCGAGCCGTTAAAAATCGGTTTGAGATGGTCAAAATCGGATTGAACCGGTCTGGTCTGGTTTGAGCCGGTCAAAAGCGGTTCAAGCCGGTCAAAACCGGTTTGAGCCGGTTTTGTCTGGTTGAAGCCAGTCTAAACTGATTCGAAGCCTGTCTGAGCCTGTCTGGTCCGGTTTGATCCGGTTTAATCAGGTCAAAACCGGTTTGAGAGCCGGTGAAAAACCGGTTTTAGCCAGTCTGGAGTGGTTTGAGCCAGTCAAAACCGGTTTGAGCCGGTCAAAACCGGATTGAGCCAGTCAAAACCGGTTTGAACCTGTCTGGTCTGGTTTGAGCCGGGTCAAAACCGTTTTGTGCCGGTCTGGCCCGGTTTTAGCCGGTCTGGGACGGTCTGGCCCGGTTTGATCCGGTTTCAGCCTTTCTGGGCCTGTCTGGTCTGGTTTGATCCGGTGTGAGCCGGTCTGGTCCTGTTTGATACGGTGTCATCCGTTCAAAACCGGTTTGAGCCGGTCTGGTCCGGTTTGAGCCGGTCTGGACTGGTATGAGCCGGTCAAAACCAGCTCAGGCTGGTCAAAACCGGTTTGAGCCGGTCTGGTCTGGTTTTGAGCCGCTCAAAACCGGTTTGTGGCCCACTTTTAGCCGATCTGGCCCCGTGTGGTCCGGTTTGCTCGGGCTTCAGCTGTTCTGGGCCGGTCTGCTGCGGTTTCATCCGGTTTGAGCTGGTCTGGTCTGATTTTATCCTGTCTCATCCGGTCAAAACCGGATTGAGCCAGTCTCTTTTAGTTTCAGCCAGTCAAAACCAGTTTGAGGCAGTGTGGTCTGGTTTGAGCCGGTCTGGTCTGGTTTGAGCCAGTCAAAATCTGATTGAAGACGGATTGGCCTGGTTTAACCTGTCTGGGCCGGTCTGGTTCGGTTTGAGCCAGTTTGAGCTGGTTTGTGCCGGTCTGGTCCGGTATGATCCGGTTTGAAAAGGTCTGGTACGGTTTGATCCAGTCTAATCCGATCAAAACCGGTGTGAGCCAATCAGGACTGGTTTGAGCCGGTCAAAACAGGTTCAAGTCGGTCTGGTCTGGTTTGAGCAGGTCAAAATAGGTTTGAGCCGGTTTGGCCCGGTGTTAGGCGGTCTGGGTCGGTCTGGTCCGGTTTGATCCGGTTTCAGCTGGTCTGGTCTGGTTGGAGCTGGTCAAAACCAGTTTGAGCCGGTCTGGTCTGGTTTGAGAAGTTCAAAATAGGTTTGAGCCGCTTTGGCCCGGTTTTAGGCGGTCTGGGCCATTCTGGTCCGGTTTGATCTGGTTTTTGCCGTTCTAGGCCCGTCTTGTCTGGTTTGATCCAGTCTCATATGGTCAAAATCGGTTTCAGCCGGTCAAAACCGGTTTGAGCCGGTCTGGTGTGGTTTGATCAGTTCAAAACCGGTTTGATCCGGTCAAAATCGCTTCGAGCTGTTCAAAACCGGTTTGACCCAGTCAAAACCGGATTGAACCAGTCTGGTATGGTTTGAGCCAGTCAAAACCGGTTTGAGCTGGTCTGGTCTGGTTTCAAACGGTCTGGTCGGGTTTGAGTCGCTCAAAACCGGCTTAGGTCGGTCAAAACCGGTTTGAGCTGGTCTGGTCTCGTTACAACCGGTCAAAACCGGTTTGTGGCCCAGTTTTAGGCGGTCTGGGCCGGTCTGGTCCGGTGTGATCCGATTTTCGCTGGTCTGGGCCGGTCTGATTTGGTTTGATCCGGTCTCATCCGGTCAAAACCGGTTTTAGCGTGTCAAAACCAATTTCTGCCGGTATGGTGTGGTTTGGTCAGGTCAAAAGCGGATTGAGCCCGTCAGGTCGGGTTTGAGACGGTCAGGTCTGTTTTGAGCCAGTCAAAATACGATTGAGCCAGTTTGGCACGGTTTTAGACGGTCTGGGCCAGTCTGGTCTGGTTCGATCCGGTTTGAGCCGGTCTGGTCTGGTTTGAGCCAGTGAAAACTGGTTTGAGCCGGTCTGGTCTGGTTTGAGCCGGTTTGGTCTGGTTTGAGCAGGTCAAAACCGCTTCGAGCCGGTCAAAACCGGTTTGAGCCGGTTTGGTCTGGTTGAAGCCAGTCAAAACCGATTCGAGCCTGTCTGAGCCGGTCTGGCCCGGTTTGATCCGGTCTAATCAGGTCAAAACTGTTTTGAGCCAGTGAAAACCGGTTTTAGCCGGTCTGGAGTGGTTTGAGCCGGACAAAACGGGTTGGAGCTGGTGAAAACCGAATTGAGCCCATCAAAACCGGTTTGAACTGGTCTGGTCTGATTTGAGCCGATCAAAACCGGTTTGAGCTGGTCTGGCCCGGTTTTAGCCGGTGTGGACCGATCTGGTCCGGTTTGATCCGGTTACAGCCGGTCTGGGCCTGTCTGGTCCAGTTTGATTCGGTGTGAGCCGGTCTGGTCCTCTTTGATCCGGTGTCTTCCGGTCAAAACCGGTTTGTGCCGGTCTGGTCCAGTTTGAGCCGGTCTGCTCTGGTTTGAGCCAGTCAAAACCGGTTGGTGGCCCGGTTTTAGCTGCTCTGGGCCGGTCTGGTGCGGTTTCATCCGGTTTCAGCTGGTCTGGGCCGGTCGAGTCTGGTTTGATCTGGTCCAAACCACTTTGAGCCAGTCAAAACCGCTTTGAGCCGGTCTGGTCTGGTTTGAGCCGATGAAAACCGGCTAGGTCAGTCAAAACCGGTTTGGGCCAGTCTGGTCTGGTTTGAATCGGTCAAAACCGGTTTGTGGCCCAGTTTTAGGCGGTCTGGGACGGGCTGGTCCGTTTTGATCCGATTTTAGCCGGTCTGGGCCGGTCTGATTCAGTTTGTTCCGTTCTCATCCGCTCAAAACTGGTCTCATCTGGTCAAAACCAGTTTCAGCCGGTCGGGTGTGGTTTGAGCAGGTCAAAACCGTTTTGAGCCGGTCTGGTCTGGTATGAGCCGGTCTGGTCTGGTTTAAGACGGTGAAAACCGATTCGAGCCTCTCTGAGCCGGTCTGGTCTGGTTTGATCCGGTCTAATCAGGTCAAAACCGGTTTGAGTTGGTGAAAACCGGTTTTAGCCGGTCTGGAGTGGTTTGAGCTGGTCAAAACTGGTTTGATCCGGTCAAAACCGGAATGAGCCAGTCAAAACCGGTTTGAACCGGTCTGGTCTGGTTTGAGCCGCTCTGGCCCGGATTGAGCTGGTCTGGCCCGGTTTTAGCCGGTCCGGGCCGGTCTCTTCCTGTTTGATCCGGTTTCAGCCGGTCTGGGCCTGTCTGGTCCAGTTTATCCGGTGGGAGCCGGTGTGCTCCGGTTTGAGCCGGTGTCATCCGGTCAAAACCGGTTTGAGCCGGTCTGGTCCGGTTTGAGCCAGTGTCGACTGGTTTGAGCCGGTCAAAATTGGTTCAGACTGGTGAAAACTGGTTTGTGGCCCGGTTTCAGCCGGTCTCGGCCGGTCTGGTCCGTTTTTTTCCAGTTTCAGCTGGTCTGGGCCAGTGAAGTCTGGTTTCATCTGGTCAAAACCGCTTTGAGCTGGTCAAAACCGGTTTGAGCCAGTCTGGTCTGGTTTGAGCCGGTCAAAACCGGGTCAGAACGGTCAAAACCGGTATGAGCCTGTCTGGTCTGCATTGAACCTGTCAAAACCGGTTTGTGGCCCAGTTTAAGGCGGTCTGGGCCGGTCTAGTCTGGTTTGATCTGATTTTAGCCGTTCTGGACAGGTCTGATTTGGTTTATCCGGTCTCATCCGGTCAAAACCGGTTTTAGCTGGTCAAAACCGATACGAGCTGTTCAAAATCAGATTGAGCCGTTCAAAACCGGATTTAAAAGGTCTGCTCTGGTTTGAGCCGGTAATAACCGCTATGAGCTGGTCAAAACCTTTTTGAGATGGTCTGATCTGGTTTTAGCCCTTCTGGTCTGTTTTGAGCTGGTCAAAACCGGTTTGTGGCCTAGATTTAGGCGGTCTGGGCCGGTCTGGTCACTTTGAAAATACCACAAGAACATACTTAGCAAAAGGCTACATGAGGGGAAAGCTTTAACTCTGTGAGATGAATTAACAGAACACAAAGCCGTTTCTCAGAAAGCTTCTTTCCATTTCCTAATGGAAGAGATTCACTTTTTCACCATAGCCCTCTATGGGCTTCCAAATATCACTTTGCAAATTCCACAAAAACAGTCTTAGCGAAGGGCTTCTTGAGGGGAAAGCTGTAAAACTGTGAGATGAATTAAGAGAACACAAAGCCGTTTCTCAGAAAACTTCTTTCAAGTTTTTAGCTGAAGCTATTTCCTTTTTAACCATAGCCCTCTAAGGGCTTCCAAATATCACCTTGCAAATTCCACAAGAACAGTCTTAGTGAAAGACTTCTTGAGGGGAATGCTGTAACTCTGTGAGATGAAATAACAGAACACAAAGCAGTTTCTCAGAAAGCTTCTTTCAGGTTTTTAACTGAAGATATTTACTTTTTCACAATAGGCATCTCTGGGGTACCAAATATCACTTTGGAAATTCCACAAGAACAGTCTTAGTGTAGGACATCTTGAGGGGAAAGCTGTAACTGTGAGATGAATTAACAGAACACAAAGAAGTTTCTAAGAAACCTTGTTTTCAGTTTTTATCTTAGGATATTTCCTTTCTAACCATAGCCCTCTATGCGCTTCCAAATATCACTTTGCAAATTCTGCAAGAACAGTCTTAGCGAAAGGCTTCTTGAGGGGAAATCAGTTACTCTGTGAGATGAATTACCAGAATATAAAGCAGTTTTTCAGAAAACTTCTTTCCAGTTTTTAATGAAGATATTTTCTTTTTCACCATCGCCCTCTATGGTCTTCCAGATATCACTTTGAATATTACACAAGAACAGTCTTAGTGAACGTCTTCTTGAGGGGAAAGCTGTAACACTGTGAGACGAATTAACAGATCACAAAGCAGTTTCACAGAAAGCTTCTTTCCGATTTTTATCTGAGGACATTTACTTTTTCACCATATCCCTCTAGGGTCTTCCAAATATCACTTTGCAAATTCCACAAGAACAATCTTTGCGAAAGGCTTCATGAGGGGAAACCTGAAACTCTGTGAGATGAATTAACAGAACACAAAACAGTTTCTCAGATAGATTCTTTCCAGTTTTTATCTGAACATATTTTATTTTTCACCATAACCCACCATGGGCTTCCAAATATCACTTTGCAAATTCCAAAACAACAGTCTTAGTGAACGGCCTCTTGAGGGGGAAGCTGTAACTCTGTGAGATCAACTAGAAGAACACAAAGAAGTTTCTCAGAAAGCTTCTTTCCAGTTTTTACCAGAGGACTTTCCCTTTTTCACCATAGGCTTCTATGGGATTCCAAATATAAGCTTGCAAATTCCACAAGAACAGTCTAAGCGAAAGGTTTCTTGAGGGGTAAGCTGTAACTCTGTGAGATGATTAACAGAACACAAAGCACTTTCTCAGAAAGCTTCTTTGCAGATTTTAACTGAAGATATTTCCTTTTTCACCGTAGCCCTCTATGGTCTTCCAAATATCACTTTGCAAATTTCACAAGAACAGTCTTAGCGAAAGGCTTCTTGAGGGGAAAGCTATAACTCTGTGAGATGAATTAACAGTACACAAAACAGTTTCTCAGAAAGCTTCTTTCCAGTTTTTAACTTAAGATATTACCTTTTTCACCATAGCCCTCTATAGGCTTCCAAATATCACTTTCCAAATTCAACAAGAACAGTCTTAGCGAAAGGCTTCTTCAGGGGAAAGCTGTTACTCTGTGGGATGAATTAACAGAACACAAAGCCGTTTCTCAAAATGCTTCTTTCCAGTTTTTAATGGAAGAGATTTCCTTTTTCACCATAGCCCTCTAAGGGCATCCAAATATCACTTTGCAAATTCCAAAAGAACAGTATTAGTGAAAGGCTTCTTGAGGTGAAAGCTGTAACTCTATTAGATGTATTAACAGAACACAGCGCAGTTTCTCAGAAAGCTTCTTTCCAGTTTTTCAAAGAAGATATTTCCTTTTTCAACATAGCCCTCTATGGGCTTACAAATATCAATTTGGAAATTCCACAAGAACAGTCTTAGCGAAAGGCTTCTTGAGTGGAAAGCTGTGACTCTGTGAGATGAATTCACAAAACACAAAGCAGTTTCTCAGAAAGCTTCTTTCCAGTTTTTAACTGAAGATATTTCTTTTTCACCATAGACCCCTAGGGGCTTCCAAATTTCACTTTGCAATTTCCACAAGAACAGTCTTACCGAGAGGCCATATGAGGGGAGAGCTGTAACTCAGTGAGATGAATTAACAGAACACAATGCAGTTTCTCAAAAAGCTTCTTTCCAGTTTTTAACTGAAGAGATTTCCTATTTCACCCTAGCAGTCTGTGGGCTTCCAAATATCATTTTGAAAATTCCACAAGAACAGTCTTAGTGAAAGGCTTCTTGAGGGGAAAGCTGTAACTCTGTGAGATGAATTAACAGAACACAAAGCAGTTTCTCAAAAGGCTTCTTTTCAGTTTTTATCTTAGGATATTTCCTTTTTCACCACAGATCTCCATGGGCTTCCAAATATCACTTTTTAAATTCCACAAGAACTCTCTTAGCCAAAGCCTTCTTGAGAGGAAAGCTGTAACTCTGTGAGATGAATTAGCAGAACACAAACCAGTTTCTCAGAACGCTTCATTCCAGTTTTAAACTGAAGATATTTTCTATTTCACCATAGCCCTCCATGGGCTTCCAAATATCACTTTGCAAATTCCACAAGAACAGTCTTAGTGAAAGGTTTCTCCAGGGGAAAGCTGTAACTCTTTGAGATGATTAACAGAACACAAAACAGTTTCTCAGAGATCTTCTGTCCAGTTTTTAACTGAAGATATTACCTTTTTCACCATAGCCCTCTATAGGCTTCCAATATCACTTTGAAAATTCCACAAGAACATACTTAGTAAAAGGCAACTTGAGGGGAAACTTTAACTTTGTGAGATGAATTAAAAGAACACGAAGCCGTTTCTCAGAAAGCTTATTTCCAGTTTCTAACGGAAGAGATTTCCTTTTTCACCATAGCCCTCTATGGGCTTCCAAATATCACTTTGCAAATTCCACAAAAACAGTCTTAGCGAAGAGCTTCTTGAGGGGAAAGCTGTAACACTATGAGATGAATTAAAAAATGCAAAGCAGTTTCTCAGAAATCTTCTTTCCAGTTTTAAATGAAGATAATTCGTTTTTCACAATAGCCCTCTATAGGCTTACGAATATCACTTTGCAAATTAAACAAGAACAGTCTTAGCGAAAGGCTTCTTGAGGGGAAAGCTGAAACTCTGTGAGATGAATTAAGAGAACACAAAGCCGTTTCTCAGGAAGCTTCTTTCACGTTTTTAGCAGAAGATATTTCCTTTTTAACCATAGCCTTCTATGGGTTTCCAAATATCACTTTGCAAATTCCACAAGAACAGTCTTAGTGAAAGACTTCTTGAGGGGAATGCTGTAACTCTTTGAGATGAATTAACAGAACACAATGCAGTTTCTCAAAAAGCTTGTTTCAGTTTTTACCTGAAGATATTTCCTTTTTCTCCATAGCCCTCTATGGGCTTCCAAATATCACTTTGCCAGTTCCAGAAGAACAGTCTTAGCGAAAGACTTCTTCAGGGGAAAGCTGTAACTCTGTGAGATGAATTAACAGAACACAATGTAGTATCTCAGAAGGCTTCTTTCCAGTTTTTAACTGAACATATTTCCTTTTTCACAGTAGCCCTCTACGGGCTTCCAAATATCACTTTGTAAATTCCACAAGAAGAGTCTTAGTGAAAGGCTTCTTGAGGGGAAAGCTGTAAGTCTCTGAGATGAATTATCAGAACACAAAGCCGTTTCTCAGAAAGATTCTTTCCAATTTTTAACAGAAGAGAATGCCTTTTTCACTGTTGCCCTCTGTGGGCTTCCAAATATCACTTTGCAAATTCCACAAGAACAGTCTTAGCGAAAGGCTTCTTGAGGAGAAAGTTGTAACTCTGTGAGATGAATTAATAGAACACAAAGCAGTTTCTCAGAAAGCTTCTTTCAAGTAGTTAACTGAAGATATTTCCATTTTGACCATAGTCCTCTACGGGCTTCGAAATATCACTTACCAAATTCCACAAGAACAACGTTAGTGAAAGGCTTCTTGAGGAGAACGCTGTAACTCTCTCAGATGAATTAACAGAACACAAAGCAGTTTCTCAGAAAGCTTCTTTCCACTTTTTATCTGAAGATGTTTCGTTTTTCTCCATAGCCCTTTCTGGCTTCCAAATATCACTTTGCAAATTTCACAAGAACAGTCTTCATGAAAGGTTTCTTGAGGGGAAAACTGTAACTCTGGAGATGAATTAACAGATCACAAAGCAGTTACTCAGAAAGCTTCTTTTCGGTTTTTATCTTAGGATATTTCCATTTTCACCATAGCCCTCTATGGGATTCTAAATAACACTTTGCAAATTCCACAAGAACAGTCTTAGCGAAACGCTTCTTGAGGAGAAAGCTTTAACTCTGTGAGTTGAATTAACAGAACACAAAGCGGTTTCTCAGAAAGCTTCTTTTCAGTTTTTATCCTGGGATATTTCCTTTTTCACCATAGCCCTCTCTGGGCTTACATATATCACTTTGAAAATTCTACAGGAACAGTCTTAGTGAACGGCTTCTTGAAGGGAAAGCTGAAACTCTCTGAGATGAATTATCAGAGCATCAAGCATTTTCTCAGAAATATTCTTTCCAATTTTTAACTTAAGATATTTCCTTTTTCAAAATAGACCTATAAGGGCTTCGAAATATCACCTTGCAAATTCCACAGGAACAGACTTAATGAATGACTTCTTGAGGGGAAAGCTATAACTCTGTGAGATGAATTAAGAGAACACAATGCAGTTTCTCAGAAAGCTTCTTTTCGATTTTTATCTTACGATATTTCCCTTTTAGCCACAACCCTCTATCGGCTTGCAATATCACTTTGCAAATTCCACAAGAACAGTCTCAGTGAATGGCTTCTTGACGGGAAAGCTGTAATTGTGTGAGATGAATTAACAGAACACAAATCAGTTTCTCAGAAAGCTTCTTTTCAGTTTTTATCTTAGGACATATCCTTTTTCACCATAGCCTTATATGGGCTTCCAAATATCACTTTTCAAATTCCACAAGAACAGACTTAGCGAAAGGCTTCTTCAGGTGAAAGCTGTAACTCTGTGAGATGAATTAACAGAACACAAAGCAGCTTCTCAGAAAGATTCTTTCCAGTTTTTAACTGAAGATATTTCCTTCTTTACCATTGCCCTCTATATGCTTCCAAATATCACTTTGCAAATTCCACAAGAACAGCCTTAGCGAAAGGCTTCTTGAGGGGAAAGCTGTAGCTCCGTGAGATCAATTAACAGAACACAAAGCAGTTTCTCAGAAAGCTTCTTTTCAGTTTCTATCTTAGGATATTTCCATTTTCACCATAACCCTCTACGGGTTTCCAAATATCACTTTGCAAATTCCACAAGAACAGTCTTACCGAAAGGCTTCTTGGTGTGAAAGCTATAACTCTGTGAGATGAATTAACAGAACACAAAGCAGTTTCTCAGAAAGCTTCTTTCCAGTTTTTAACGGAAGACAGTTCCTTTTTCACCATAGCCCTCTACTTGCTTCAAAATATCACTCTGTTAATTTTACCAGAAGAGTCTTTGTGAAAGACTTCTTGAGGGGAAAGCTGTAACACTGTGTGATCAATTAACGGAAAACAAACCAGAACGTTTCTTTCCATATTTTAACAGAAGTTATTTCCTTTTTCACCATAGTCCTCTATGGACTTCCAAATATCACTTTGGAAATCCCACATGAAATGTCTTAACGAAAGGCTTCATGAGGGGAAACTGTAACTCTGTAAGATGATTTAACAGAACACAAAGCAGTTTCTCAGAAAGCTTCTTTCCAGTTTGTAACCGAACATATTTCGTTTTTCACCATAGTCCCCTATGGGCTTCCAAATATCACTTTGAATATTCCACCAGAACAGTCTTAGCGAAAGGCTTCTTGAGGGGAAAGCGGTAACTCTGTGAGATGAATTAACAGAACACAAAGCAGTTTCTCTGAAAGCTTCTTTCCGGTTTTTAACGAAAGAGATTTCCTTTTTCACCATAGCCCTCTGTGGACTTCCAAATATCACTTTGCCAATCCCACAAGAACAGTCTTAGCGAAAGGCTTCATGAGGGGAAAACTGTAACTCTGTAAGATGATTTAACAGAACACAAAGCAGTTTCTCAGAAAGCTTCTTGTCGGTTTTTATCTTAGGATATTTCCCTTTTCGCCATAAACCTCTATCGGCTTCCAATATCACTTTGCAAATCCCACAAGAACAGTCTCAGTGAACGGCTTCTTGACGGGAAAGCTGTAACTGTGTGAGATGAATTAACGAACAAAGCAGTTTCTCAGAAAGCTTCTTTTCAGTTTTTATTTTAGGACAATTTCTTTTTCACCATAGCCCTATATGGGGTTCCAAATATCACTTTGCAAATTCCACAAGAACAGAGTTAGCGAAAGGCTTCTTCAGGGGAAAGCTGTAACTCTGTGAGATGAATTAACAGAACACAAAGCAGTTTCTCAGAAAGATTCTTTCCAGTTTTTTACTGAAGATGTTTCAGTTTTCACCATAGCCCTCTAAGGGCTTCCAAATATCACTTTGCGAATTCCAAAACAACAGTCTTAGCGAAAGGATTCTTGAGAGGAAAGCTGTAAATCTTTGAGATGAATTAACAGAACACAAGCAGTTTCTCAGAAATCTTCTTTTCAGTTTTTTTCTTAGGATATTTCCTTTTTCCCATAGCCTTCTAAGGGCTTCGAAATATCACTTTGCAAATTTCACAAAAAAAAGTCTTAGCGAAAGGCTTTTTGAGGGGAAAGCTGTGACTCTGTGAAATGAATTAGCAGAACACAAAGCAGTTTATCAGAAAGCTTTTTTCCAGTTTCTAACTGAAGGTATTTCCTTTCTCACCATAGCCCTCTAAGGCTTCCAAATATCAAATTGCAAATTCCACAAGGTCAGCTTTAGCAGAAGGCTTCTTGAGGGGAAAGTTGTAACTCTGTGAGATCAATTAACAGAACGCAAGGCAGTTTCTCAGAGAGGTTCTTTTCAGTTTTTATCTTAGCATATTTCCTTTTTCACCATAGCCCTCTATGGGCTTCCAAATATCACTTTGCAAATTCCACAAGAACAGTCTTAGTGAACGGGTTCTTGAGGGAAAAGCTGTAACGCAGTGAGATGAATTAACAGAACACAAAGCAGTTTCTCAGAAAGCTTCTATCCAGTTTTTAACGGGAGATATTTCCTTTTTCTGCATAGACTTCTAACGGCTTCCAAATATCACCTTGCAAATTCCACAGGAACAGTGTTAGTGAACGGCTTCTTGTGTCGAAAGCTAAAACTCTGTGAGACGAATTACGAGAATACAATGCAGTTTCTCAGAAAGCTTCTTTTCGGTTTTTATCTTAGGAAATTACCTTTTTTGCCATAATCCTCTATGGGCTTCCAATATCACTTTGCAAATTCCTCAAGAACAGTCTCAGTGAACCGCTTCTTTAGGGGAAAGCTGTAACTCTGGGAGATGAATTAACAGAACACAAAGCAGTTTCTCAGATAGTTTCTTTTCAGTTTTTCACAGAAGATATTTCCTTTTTCACCATATCCCTCTATGGGTCTCCAAATATCACTTTGCAAATTCCACGAGAACAGTCTTAGCGAAAGGCTTCTTGAGGGGAAAGCTGTAGCTCTGTGACATGAATTAACAGAACACAAAGCAGTCCTTCAGAAAGCTTCTGTCCAGTTTTTAATGGAAGATATTTCCTTTTTCACCATAGCCCTGTATGGGCTTCCAAATATCTCTTTGCAAATTCCACAAGAACAGTCTTAGCGAAAGGATTCTTGAGGGAAAAGCTGTAACTCTGTGAGATCAATTAACAGAACACAAAGCAGTTTCTCAGAAAGCTTCTTTTCAGTTTTTATCTTCGGATATTTCCTTTTTCACCATAGCACTCTATGGGCTTCCAAATATCACTTTGCAAAATCCACAAGCACAGTCTTAGCCAAAGGCTTCTTCAGGGGAAAGCTGTAACTCTCTGAGAGGAATTAACAGAACACAAAGCACTTTCTCAGAAAGCTTCTTTCCAATTTTTTACCGGAGATATTTCCTTTTTCAACATAGCCCTCTATGGGCTTCCGAATATCCCTTTGCAAATTCCACAAGAACAGACTTATCGAAAGGCTTCTTGAAGGGAAAGCTGTAACTCTGTGAGATCATTAACAGAACACAAAGCAGTTTCTCAGATACCTTCTTTTCAGTTTTTATCTTAGCATATTTCCTTTTTCAACCTAGCTCTCTATGGGCTTCCAAATATCACTTTCCAAATTCCACAGGAACAGTCTTAGCAAAAGGCTTCTTGAGGGGAAACTGTAACTCTGTGAGTTGAATTAACAGAACTCAAAGCAGTTTCTCAGAAAGCTTATTTTCAGTTTTTATCCTAGGATATTTCCTTTTTCACCATAGCCCTCTATGGGCTTCCAAAAATCACTTTGCTAATTTCACAAGAACAGTCTTAGCGAAAGGCTTCTTGAGGAGAAAGCTGTAACTCTCTGAGAGGAATTAACAGAACACAATGCAGTTTCTCAGAAATCTTCTTTTCGGTTTTTATCTTAGGATATTTCCTTTTTCACCATAGCCCCCTATGGCCTTCCAAATAACACTTTGCATATTCCACAAGAACAGTCTTAGCGAAAGGCTTCTTGAGGGGAAAGCTGTAACTCTGTGAGATGAATTAACAGAACACAAAGCACTTTCTCAGAAAGCTTCTTTCCAATTTTTTACCGGAGATATTTCCTTTTTCACCATAGCCCTCTATGGGCTTCCGAATATCCCTTTGCAAATTCCACAAGAACAGACTTATCGAAAGGCTTCTTGAAGGGAAAGCTGTAACTCTGTGAGATCATTAACAGAACACAAAGCAGTTTCTCAGATACCTTCTTTTCAGTTTTTATCTTAGCATATTTCCTTTTTCAACCTAGCTCTCTATGGGCTTCCAAATATCACTTTCCAAATTCCACAGGAACAGTCTTAGCGAAAGGCTTCTTGAGAAAGGCTTCTTGAGGGGAAACTGTAACTCTGTGAGTTGAATTAACAGAACACAAAGCAGTTTCTCAGAAAGCTTATTTTCAGTTTTTATCCTAGGATATTTCCTTTTTCACCATAGCCCTCTATGGGCTTCCAAAAATCACTTTGCTAATTTCACAAGAACAGTCTTAGCGAAAGGCTTCTTGAGGAGAAAGCTGTAACTCTCTGAGAGGTATTAACAGAACACAATGCAGTTTCTCAGAAATCTTCTTTTCGGTTTTTATCTTAGGATATTTCCTTTTTCACCATAGCCCCCTATGGCCTTCCAAATAACACTTTGCATATTCCACAAGAACAGTCTTAGCGAAAGGCTTCTTGAGGGGAAAGCTGTAACTCTGTGAGATGAATTAACAGAACACAAAGCACTTTCTCAGAAAGCTTCTTTTCCGTTTTTAATCTTAGGATATTTCCTTTGTCAGCATAGACCTGTATGGGCTTACAAATGTCACTTTGCAAATTCATCAGGAACAGTCTTAGCGAAAGGGTTCTTGAGGGGAAAGCTGTAGCTCTGAGAGATGAATTAACAGACCACAAAGCAGTTACTCAGAAAACTGCTTTCCAGTTTTTATCGGAAGATATTTCCTTTTTCACCATAATCCTCTATGGGATTCCAAGTATCACTTTGCAACTTCCACAAGAACAGTCTTAGCGAAAGGCTTCTTGAGGGGAAGTCTGTAGGTTTGTTAGATGAACTAACAGACCACAAAGCAGTTAATCAGAAAGTTTCTTTCCAGTTTTTAACGGAAGATATTTTCTTTTAACCATATCCCTCTATGGGCTTCCAAATATCACTTTGCAAATTCCACAAGAACAGTCTTAGTGAATGGCTTCTTGAGGGGAAAGCTATAACTCTGTGAGATGAATTACGAGAACACAGCGCAGTTTCTCAGAAAGCTTCCTTTCGGTTTTTATCTTAGGATATTTTCTTTTTCGCCAGACCCCCTATGGGCTTCCAAATATCACTTTGCAAATTCCACAAGAACAGTATTAGGGAAAGACTTCTTTTTTTTTTTTTTTAGACGGAGTCTCGCTGTGTCGCCCAGGCTGGAGTGCAGTGGCGCGATCTCGGCTCACTGCAAGCTCCGCCTCCCGGGTTCACGCCATTCTCCTGCCTCAGCCTCCGAGTAGCTGGGACTACAGGCGCCCGCCACCACGCCCGGCTGGTTTTTTGTATTTTTAGTAGAGATGGGGTTTCACCATGTTAGCCAACATGGTCTCGATCTCCTGACCTTGTGATCCACCCACCTCGGCCTCCCAAAGTGCTGGGATTACAGGCTTGAGCCACCGCGCCCGGCCGGGAAAGACTTCTTGAGGGGAAAGCTGTAACTCTCTGAGATCAATTAACAACAACAAAAAAAAAAGCAGTTTCTCAGAAATCTTCTTTCAAGTTTTTAACAGAAGATATTTCCTTTTTCACCGTAGCCCTCTATGGGTTTCCAAATATCACATTTCAAGTTCCACAAAAACAGTCTTAGCGAAAGGCTTTTTGAGGAGAAAGCTTTAATCTGTAAGATGAATTAAGAGACACAAAACTGTTTTTCAGAAAGCTTCTTTCCACTTTTTAAGGGAAGATATTTCCTTTTTCACCTTAGGCCTGTATGGGCTTCCAAATATCACTTTGCAAATATGACAAGAACAGTCTTAGCGAAAGGCTTCTTGAGGGTACAGCTGTGACTCTGTGAGATGAATTAACAGAACACAAAGCAGTTTCTGAGAAAGCTTCTTTCCAGTTTTTTTTTTAAATTTATTTATTATTATTAAACTTCAAGTTGTAGGGTACATGTGCACAACGTGCAGGTTTGCTACATATGTATACTTGTGCCATGTTTGTGTGCTGCACCCATCAACTCGTCATTTACATAAGGTATAACTCCCAATGCAATCCCTGCCCCCTCCCCCCTCCCCATGATAGGCCCCGGTGTGTGATGTTCCCCTTCCCGAGTCCAGGTGATCTCATTGTTCAGTTCCCGCCTATGAGTGAGAACATGCGGTGTTTGGTTTTCTGTTCTTGTGATAGTTTGCTGAGAATGATGGTTTCCAGCTGCATCCATGTCCCTACAAAGGACACAAACTCTTCCTTTTTTATGGCTGCATAGTATTCCATGGTGTATATGTGCCACATTTTCTTAATCCAATCTGTCACTGATGGACATTTGGGTTGATTCCAAGTCTTTGCTATTGTGACTAGTGCTGCAATAAACATACGTGTGCATGTGTCTTTATAGCGGCATAATTTATAATCCTTTGGGTATATACCCAGTAATGGGATGGCTGGGTCATATGGTACATCTAGTTCTAGATCCTTGAGGAATCGCCATACTGTTTTCCATAATGATTGAACTAGTTTACACTCCCACCAACAGTGTAAAAGTGTTCCTATTTCTCCACATCCTCTTCACTCCTGCTCTGAGAATTACCTCTGTCTCACTTTCTGCCTTATGCCCCTTAGTGGAATTCCTTCTGAGGAAGCAAGAATGGAGGGTGCTGCAAACCTATACAGATTCACCGCCAATGTCTCCAGAACTCGGATGTCTTCCACAGGTAATAACATTGCTTTAAATATTTTTCATAATTATATCATGCTAAAAAACTAAGTATAACAGTGTCAAATACAAACACAATTAAAGCTTTTTGAATTCTATTTTACTTTACAAGGTTTTTTAAATCAAGTATGAGTTTTCCTGGTGCAAATAAATTATAATTCTTTTCATATTTATATTTAATCATTTTATATAGAATTATTTTATATTTATAGTACTTATTATTCTAGTATATCTCTTTTAGGCTTACTTTATGTCTCACTTTATAAAAATAAGTAAAATATATATTTGATACATTACAATAACTTAGCAAAATGCTCAGGTATAATGCTATTTAAAAATTAATATACCAAATTTATATAATAATGCTATAATTTTCTCATAAAATAATAAATCTTTTTAATGTTTGAAATTATAGGATGATAAGTGGTCTTTAATTTATTCCCCTTGTTTGAATTTTCAGTAGTCAATATGTTCTTTCAAAAATATTTTTATGATAAATTCCAAATGCATACAATAGTGGATTACCTCTAGGTACTCATCATTCATTTCACCAACATCAACACTTGTCCAATTCCTTTTATCTTCACTCACTTCTCCCCAATTCCCCCAACCGCATTCCCGCCACAACTGCTGACTCAAACCGTTCAAAGGATTGTTTGGTCAATACTTTTGTAACAATTTAGTTTTGTGCTTTTCCTAAAAAATAAGTGGAAGATTATTTTTTATTTTTTATTTTTTATTTTTTAAAATTATTTATTTCAATTTTGTGGGTATATAATAGATGTATGTATTTATGGGGTGCATGAGATGTTCTGATTCAGGCATGCAATGAATAATAATCACATCATGTAAAATGGGGTATCCATTCTCTCAAGCATTTATCCTTTGTGTTACAAGCAATCCAATTAGACTCTTTTAGTTATTTTAAAATGCACAGTTAAATTATTCCTGACTATAGTCGCCTTGTTGTGCTATCAAATACTAGATCTTATTTATTCTTTCTGTTTTTTTTTACCCATTAACCGTCTCCAGCTTTGCCTCAAACCCCCACTACCCTTCCCAGCCTCTGGTAACCATGCTTCTACTCTCTATCTCCATGAGTTCAATTGTTTTGATTTTTAGATCTCACAAATAAGTGAGAACATGAAATTAGAATTATTATTAAACAGATCTCAAAATGTGACTTAGTTGCGTATCTTCTCCTCCTCTCCCTGTATAAACGTGTTTCAGCCTGGAAGCCTCTAGTGGGAAGGAGGGATGTGGTTGGTTGCTTCTTTTTATGTGTGTGTATATATATATATATATATATATATATTTTTTAAGTTCTAGGCTACATGTGCATAACATGCAGGTTTGTTACATATGTATACTTGTGCCCTGTTGCTGTGCTGCACCCATCAACTCATCAGCACCCATCAACTCGTCATTTACATCAGGTATAACTCCCAATGCAATCCCTCCCCCTCCCCCCCTCCCCATGATAGGCCCCGGTGTGTGATGTTCCCCTTCCCGAGTCCAAGTGATCTCATTGTTCAGTTCCCACCTATGAGTGAGAACATGCGGTGTTTGGTTTTCTGTTCTTGTGATAGTTTGCTAAGAATGATGGTTTCCAGCTGCATCCATGTCCCTACAAAGGACACAAACTCATCCTTTTTTATGGCTGCATAGTATTCCATGGTGTATATGTGCCACATTTTCTTAATCCACTCTGTCACTGAAGGACTTTTGGGTTGATTCCAAGTCTTTGCTATTGTGAAGAGTGCCACAATAAACATACGTGTGCATGTGTCTTTATAGCAGCATGATTTATAATCCTTTGGGTATACATCCAGTAATGGGATGGCTGGGTCATATGGTACGTCTAGTTCTAGATCCTTGAGGAATCGCCATACTGTTTTCCATAATGATTGAACTACTTTACAATCCCACCAACAGTGTAAAAGTGTTCCTATTTCTCCACATCCTCTCCAGCACCTGTTGTTTCCTTACTTTTTAATGATCGCCATTCTAACTGGTGTGAGATGGTATCTCAGTGTGGTTTTGATTTGCATTTGTCTGATGGCCAGTGATGATGAGCATTTTTTCATGTGTCTGTTGGCTGTATGAATGTCTTCTTTTGAGAAATGTCTGTTCATATCCTTTGCCCACTTTTTGATGGGGTTGTTTGTTTTTTTCTTGTAAATTTGTTTGAGGTCTTTGTAGGTTCTGGATATTAGCCTTTGTCAGATGAGCAGATTGCAAAAATTTTCTCCCATTCTGTAGGTTGCCTGTTCACTCTGATGGTAGTTTCTTTTGCTGTGCAGAAGCTCTTTAGTTTAATGAGATCCCATTTGTCAATTTTGGCTTTTGCTGCCGTTGCTTTTGGTGTTATAGACATGAAGTCTTTGCCCATGCCTATGTCCTGAATGGTACTACCTAGGTTTTCCTCTAGGGTTTTTATGGTCTTAGGTCTAACGTTTAAGTCTCTAATCCATCTTGAATTCATTTTCGTATAAGGAGTAAGGAAAGGATCCAGTTTCAGCTTTCTGCTTATGGCTAGCCAATTTTCCCAGCACCATTTATTAAATAGGGAATCCTTTTCCCATTTCTTGTTTCTCTCAGGTTTGTCAAAGATCAGATGGCTGTAGATGTGTGGTATTGTTTCTGAGGACTCTGTTCTGTTCCATTGGTCTATATCTCTGTTTTGGTACCAGTACCATGCTGTTTTGGTTACTGTAGCCTTGTAGTATAGTTTGAAGTCAGGTAGCGTGATGCCTTCAGCTTTGTTCTTTTGACATAGGATTGTCTTGGAGATGCGGGCTCTTTTTTGGTTCCATATGAACTTTAAAGCAGTTTTTTCCAATTCTGTGAAGAAACTCATTGGTAGCTTGATGGGGATGGCATTGAATCTATAAATAACCTTGGGCAGTATGGCCATTTTCACAATATTGATTCTTCCTATCCATGAGCATGGTATGTTCTTCCATTTGTTTGTGTCCTCTTTTATTTCATTGAGCAGTGGTTTGTAGTTCTCCTTGAAGAGGTCCTTTACATCCCTTGTAAGTTGGATTCCTAGGTATTTTATTCTCTTTGAAGCAATTGTGAATGGAAGTTCATTCATGATTTGGCTCTCTGTTTGTCTGTTACGGGTGTATACGAATGCTTGGGATTTTTGCACATTAATTTTGTATCCTGAGACTTTGTTGAAGTTGCTTATCAGCTTAAGGAGATTTCGGGCTGAGACAATGGGATTTTCTAAATATACAATCATGTCATCTGCAAAGAGGGATAATTTGACTTCTTCTTTTCCTTACTGAATCCCCTTGATTTCTTTCTCTTGCTTGATTGCCCTAGCCAGGACTTCCAACACTATGTTGAATAGGAGTGGTGAGAGAGGGCATCCCTGTCTTGTGCCAGTTTTCAAAGGGAATTTTTCCAGTTTTTGCCCATTCAGTATGATATTGGCTGTGGGTTTGTCATAAATAGCTCTTATGATTTTGAGGTACGTTCCATCAATACCGAATTTATTGAGAGTTTTTTAGCATGAAGGGCTGTTGAATTTTGTCAAAGCCTTTTCTGCATCTATTGAGATAATGATGTGGTTCTTGTCTTTGGTTCTGTTTATATGCTGGATTATGTTTATTGATTTGCGAATGTTGAACCAGCCTTGCATCCCAGGGATGACGCCCACTTGATCATGGTGTATAAGCTTTTCGATGTGCTGTTGAATCCGGTTTGCCAGTATTTTATTGAGGATTTTTGCATCGATGTTCATCAGGGATATTGGTCTAAAATTCTCTTCTTTTGTTGTGTCTCTGCCAGGCTTTGGTATCAGGATGATGTCGGCCTCATAAGATGAGTTAGGGAGGATTCCCTGTTTTTCTATTGATTGGAATAGTTTCAGAAGGAATGGTACCAGCTCCTCCTTGTACCTCTGGTAGAATTCAGCTGTGAATCCATCTGGTCCTGGACTTTTTTCATTGGTAGGCTATTAATTATTGCCTCAATTTCAGAGCCTGCTATTGGTCTATTCAGGGATTCAACTTCTTCCTGGTTTAGTCTTGGAAGAGTGTAAGTGTCCAGGAAATTATCCATTTCTTCTAGATTTTCTAGTTTATTTGCGTAGAGGTGTTTATAGTATTCTCTGATGGTAGTTTGTATTTCTGTGGGGTCAGTGGTGATATCCCCTTTATCATTTTTTATTGCATCTATTTGATTTTTCTCCCTTTTCTTCTTTATTAGTATTGCTAGTGGTCTGTCAATTTTGTTGATCTTTTCAAAAAACCAACTCCTGGATTCATTGATTTTTTGGAGGGATTTTTGTGTCTCTATCTCCTTCAGTTCTGCTCTGATCTTAGTTATTTCTTGCCTTCTGCTAGCATTTGAATGAGTTTGCTCTTGCTTCTCTAGTTCCTTTAATTGTGATGTTAGAGTGTCAATTTTAGATCTTTCCTGCTTTCTCTTGTGGGCATTTAGTGCTATAAATTTCCCTCTACACACTGCTTTAAATGTGTCCCAGAGATTCTGGTATGTTGTATCTTTGTTCTCATTGGTTTCAAAGAACATCTTTATTTCTGCCTTCATTTCGTCATGTACCCAGTAGTCATTCAGGAGCAGGTTGTTCAGTTTCCATGTAGTTGAGCGGTTTTGATTGAGTTTCTTAGTCCTGAGTTCTAGTTTGATTGCATTGTGGTCTGAGAGACAGTTTGTTACAATTTCTGTTCTTGTACATTTACTGAGGAGTGCTTTACTTCCAACTATGTGGTCAATTTTGGAATAAGTGCGATGTGGTGCTGAGAAGAATGTATATTCTGTTGATTTGGGGTGGAGAGTTCTATAGATGTCTATTAGGTCTGCTTGCTGCAGAGATGAGTTCAATTCCTGGATATCCTTGTTAATTTTCTGTCTCGTTGATCTGTCTAATGTTGACAGTGGAGTGTTGAAGTCTCCCATTATTATTGTATGGGAGTCTAAGTCTCTTTGTAGGTCTCTAAGGACTTGCTTTATGAATCTGGGTGCTCCTGTATTGGGTGCATATATATTTAGGATAGTTAGCTCTTCATGTTGAATTGATCCCTTTACCATTATGTAATGGCCTTCTTTGTCTCTTTTGATCTTTGATGGTTTAAAGTCTGTTTTATCAGAGACAAGTATTGCAACCCCTGCTTTTTTTTGTTCTCCATTTGCTTGGTAAATCTTCCTCCATCCCTTTATTTTGAGCCTATGTATGTCTCTGCGTGTGAGATGGGTCTCCTGAATACAGCAGACTGATGGGTCTTGACTCTTTATCCAGTTTGCCAGTCTGTGTCTTTTAATTGGAGCATTTAGTCCATTTACATTTAAGGTTAATATTGTTATGTGTGAACTTGATCCTACCATTATGATATTAACTGGTTATTTTGCTCGTTAGTTGATGCAGTTTCTTCCTAGCCTTGATGGTCTTTACATTTTGGCATGTTTTTGCAATGGCTGGTACCGGTTGTTCCTTTCCATGTTTAGTGCTTCCTTCAGGGTCTCTTGTAAGGCAGGCCTAGTGGTGACAAAATCTCTAAGCATTTGCTTATCTGTAAAGGGTTTTATTTCTCCTTCACTTATGAAATTTAGTTTGGCTGGATATGAAATTCTGGGTTGAAAATTCTTTTCTTTAAGAATGTTGAATATTGGCCCCCACTCTCTTATGGCTTGTAGAGTTTATGGCGAGAGATCTGCTGTTAGTCTGATGGGCTTCCCTTTGTGGGTAACCCGACCTTTCTCTCTGGCTGCCCTTAAGATTTTTTTCTTCATTTCAACTTTGGTGAATCTGGCAATTATGTGTCTTGGAGTTGCTCTTCTCGAGGAGTATCTTTGTGATGTTCTCTGTATTTCTTGGATCTGAATGTTGGCCTGCCCTACTAGGTTGGGGAAGTTCTCCTGGATGATATACTGAAGAGTGTTTTCCAACTTGGTTCCATTTTCCCCCTCACTTTCAGGCACCCCAATCAGACGTAGATTTGGTCTTTTTACATAATCCCACACTTCTTGCAGGCTTTGTTCATTTCTTTTTCTTCTTTTTTCTTTTGATTTCTCTTCTCGCTTCATTTCGTTCATTTGATCCTTAATCGCTGATACTCTTTTCCAGTTGATCGAGTCGGTTACTGAAGCTTGTGCATTTGTCACGTATTTCTCGTGTCATGAATTTCATCTCTTTCATTTCGTTTATGACCTTCTCTGCATTAATTATTCTAGCCATCAATTCTTCCACTTTTTTTTCAAGACTTTTAGTTTCTTTGCGCTGGTTAGGTAATTCCTCCTTTAGCTCTGAGAAGTTTGATGGACTGAAGCCTTCTTCTATCATCTCGTCAAAGTCATTCTCCGTCCAGCTTTGATCCGTTGCTGGCGATGAGCTGCGCTTCTTAGCTGGAGGAGATGCGCTCTTATTTATTGAAATTCCAGGTTCTGTGCCCTGCTATTTCCCCATCTTTGTGGCTTTATCTGCCTCTGGTTTTTAACGGAACATATTTCCTTTTTCACATTGCCCTCTATGGGCTTCCAAATATCACGTTGCAAATTTCACAAGAACAGTCTTAGTGAACGTCTTCTTGAGGGGAAAGCTGTAACTCTGTGAGATGAATTAACAGAACACAAAGCAGTTTCTCAGAAATCTTGTTTGCAGTTTTTAAGGAAAGATATTTCCTTTTTCACCATAGCGCCATGGGCTTCGAAATATCACTTTTCAAATTCCACAAGAACAGTCTTAGCGAAAGGCTTCTTGAGGAGAAAGGTGTTACTCTGTGAGATGAATTACCAGAACACAAAGCAGTTTCTCAGAAAGCTTCTTTTCTGTTTTTATCTTAGGATATTTTCATTTTCACCGTAGCCCTCTATGGGCTTCCAAATATCACTTTGCAAATTCCACAAGAACAGTCTTAGCGAAAGGCATATTGAGGGGAAAGCTGTAAATCTGTGAGATGAATTAACAGAACACAAAGCAGTTTATAAAAAACATTGTTTCCAGTTTTTAACGGAAGATATTTCCTTTTTCATCATAGCCCTGTATGGGCTTCCAAATATCACCTGGAAAATTCCACAGGAACAATCTTAGTGAACGGGTTCTTGAGGGGAAAGCTATAACTCTGTGAGATGAATTAAGAGAACATAATGCAGTTTCTCAGAAAGCTTCTTTTCGGTTTTTATCTTAGAATATTTCCCTTTTGCCATAAACCTCAATGGGCTTCTAAAATCACATTGCAAATTCCAGAAGAAAAGTCTTAGCGAAATTCTTCTTGAGGAGAAAGCTGTAACTCTGTGAGATGAATTAACAGGACACAAAGCACTTTCTCAGAAAGCTTCTTTCCAGTTTATAACGGAAAATATTTCCTTATTCACCATAGCCCTCTATGGCCTTCTAAATACCACTTTAGAAATGACACAAGAACAGTCCTAGCGAAAGACTTCCTGAGGGGAAAGCTGTAACTCTGTGAGATGAATTAACAAAACACAAAGCAGTTTCTCAGAAAGCTTCTTTCCAGTTTTCAATTGAAGATATTTCCTTTTTCACCATAGCCCTCTATGGGCTTCCAAATATCACTTTGCAAATTCCACAAGAATAGATTAGTAAAGGTCTTCTTGAGGGGAAAGCTGTAACTCTGTGAGATGAATTAACAGAACACAAAGCAGTTTCTCAGAAAGCTTCTTTCCAGTTTTTAACGGAAGATATTTCCTTTTTCACCAAAGCCCTCTATGGGCTTCCAAATATCACTTTAAAGATTCCACAAGAACAGTCTTATCAAAAGGCTTCTTGAGGGGAAAGCTGTAACTCTGTGAGATGAATTAGCAGAACACAAAGCAGTTTCTCAGAAAGCTCCTTTCCAGTTTTTTACTGAAGATATTTCCTTTTTCACCGTAGCCCTCCATGGGCTTCCAAATATCACTTTGCAAATTGCACAACAGTCTTAGCGAAAGGCTTCTTGAGGGAAAAGCTGTAATCAGAAAGCTTCTTTCGAGTTCTTTACTCAAGATATTACCTTTTACACCATAGCCCTCTAAGGACTTCCAAATATCACTTTGCAAATTCCACAGGAACAGTCTTAGCGAAAGGTTTCTTGAGGGGAAAGCTGTAACCCTGTGAGATGAATTAACAGAACACAAAGCAGTTTCTCAGAAAGCTTCTTTCCAGTTTTTAACTGAAGATATTTCCTTTTCCACCATAGCCCTCGAGGGGCTTCCAAATACCACTTTGCAAATTCCACAAGAACAGCCTTAGCAAAGGGCTTCTTGAGAGGAAAGCTGTAACTCTGTGAAATGAATTAACAGAACGCAAAGAAGTTTCCCAGAAAGCTTCTTTTCAGTTTTAATCTTAGGATATTTCCTTTTTCACCATAGATCTCTATGGGCTTCCAAATATCACTTTGCAAATACCACAAGAACAGTGTTAGCGAAAGGCGTCTTGAGGGGAAAGCTGTAACTCTGTGAGATGAATTAACAGAACACAAAGCGGTTTCTCCGAAAACTTGTTTTCAGTTTTTAGCTCAGGCTATTTCTTTTTTCACCATAGACCTCTATGGGCTTCTAAATACCACTTTCCAAATTCCACAAGAACAGCCTTAGGGAAAGGCTTCTTGAGGGGAAAGCTGTAACTCTGTGAGATGAATTAACAGAACACAAAGCCGTTTCACAGAAAGCTTCTTTCCAGTTTTTAACGGAAGATATTTCTTTTTTCACCAAAGCGCTCTATGGGCTTCCAAATATCACTTTGCAAATTCCGCAAAAACTGTCTTCGTGAAAGGCTTCTTGAGGGAAAAGCTGTAAGTCTGTGAGATGAATTAACAGAACACAAAGCAATTTCTCAGAAAGATTCCTTCCAGTTTTTAACTGAAGATATTTCCTTTTTCACCATAGCCCTCTCTGGGCTTCCAAATATCACTTTGCAAATTCCACAAGAACAGTCTTAGCGAAAGGCATCTTGAAGGGAAAGATGTAAATCTGTGAGATGAATTAACAGAACACAAAGCAGTTTCTAAAAAACATTCTTTCCAGTTTTTAACGGAAGATATTTCCTTTTTCATCATAGCCCTCTATGGGCTTCCAAATATCACCTTGAAAATTCCACAGGAACAATCGTAGTGATCGACTTCTTGAGGGAAAAGCTATAACTGTGGAATAAATTAAGAGAACATAATGCAGTTTCTCAGAAAGCTTCTTTTCGGTTTTTATCTTAGAATATTTCCTTTTTGCCTTAACCCTCTATGGGCTTCTAAAATCAATTTGCATATTCCACAAGAACAGTCTTAGCGAAAGGCTTCTTGAGGAGAAAGCTGTAACTCTGTGAGATGAATTAACAGGACACAAAGCACTTTCTCAGAAAGCTTCTTTCCAGTTTATAACGGAAAATATTTCCTTATTCACCATAGCCATCTATGGCCTTCTAAATACCACTTTCGAAATGACACAAGAACAGTCATAGCAAAAGACTTCTTGAGGGGAAAGCTGTAACTCTGTGAGATGAATTAACAGAACACAAAGCAGTTTCTCAGAAAGCTTCTTTCCAGTTTTCAACTGAAGATATTTCCTTTTTCACCATAGCCCTATATGGGCTTCCAAATATCACTTTGCAAATTCCACAAGAACAGACTTAGTAAAGGTCTTCTGCAGGGGAAAGCTGTAACTCTGTGAGATGAATTAACAGAACACAAAGCAGTTTCTCAGAAAGCCTCTTTCCAGTTTTTAACGGAAGATATTTCCTTTTCCACCATAGCCCTCGATGGGCTTCCAAATATCACTTTAAAGATTCCACAAGAACAGTCCTATCAAAAGGCTTCTTGAGGGGAAAGCTGTAACTCTGTGAGATGAATTAACAGAACACAAAGCAGTTTCTCAGAAAGCTCCTTTCCAGTTTTTTACTGAAGATATTTCCTTTTTCACCGTAGCCCTCCATGGGCTTCCAAATATCACTTTGCAAATTGCACAACAGTCTTAGCGAAAGGCTTCTTGAGGGAAAAGCTGTAATCAGAAAGCTTCTTTCGAGTTTTTAACTCAAGATATTACGTTTTACACCGTAGCCCTCTAAGGACTTCCAAATATCACTGCAAATTCCACAGGAACAGTCTTAGCGAAAGTTTTCTTGAGGGGAAAGCTGTAACTCTGTGAGATGAATTAACAGAACACAAAGCAGTTTCTCAGAAAGCTTCTTTCCAGTTTTTAACTGAAGATATTTCCTTTTCCACCATAGCCCTCGAGGGGCTTCCAAATACCACTTTGCAAATTCCACAAGAACAGCCTTAGCAAAGGGCTTCTTGAGAGGAAAGCTGTAACTCTGTGAAATGAATTAACAGAACGCAAAGAAGATTCTCAGAAAGCTTCTTTTCAGTTTTAATCTTAGGATATTTCCTTTTTCACCATAGATCTCTATGGGCTTCCAAATATCACTTTGCAAATACCACAAGAACAGTGTTAGCGAAAGGCGTCTTGAGGGGAAAGCTGTAACTCTGTGAGATGAATTAACAGAACACAAAGCGGTTTCTCCGAAAACTTATTTTCAGTTTTTAGCTCAGGCTATTTCTTTTTTCACCATAGACCTCTATGGGCTTCTAAATACCACTTTCCAAATTCCACAAGAACAGCCTTAGGGAAAGGCTTCTTGAGGGGAAAGCTGTAACTCTGTGAGATGAATTAACAGAACACAAAGCCGTTTCACAGAAAGCTTCTTTCCAGTTTTTAACGGAAGATATTTCTTTTTTCACCAAAGCGCTCTATGGGTTTCCAAATATCACTTTGCAAATTCCGCAAAAACTGTCTTCGTGAAAGGCTTCTTGAGGGAAAAGCTGTAAGTCAGTGAGATGAATTAACAGAACACAAAGCAATTTCTCAGAAAGATTCCTTCCAGTTTTTAACTGAAGATATTTCCTTTTTAACCATAGCCCTCTCTGGGCTTCCAAATATCACTTTGCAAATTCCACAAGAACAGTCTTAGCGAAAGGCATCTTGAGGGGAAAGATGTAAATCTGTGAGATGAATTAACAGAACACAAAGCAGTTTCTAAAAAACATTCTTTCCAGTTTTTAACGGAAGATATTTCCTTTTTCATCATAGCCCTCTATGGGCTTCCAAATATCACCTTGAAAATTCCACAGGAACAATCTTAGTGATCGGCTTCTTGAGGGAAAAGCTATAACTGTGGAATGAGTTTAGAGAACATAATGCAGTTTCTCAGAAAGCTTCTTTTCGGTTTTTATCTTAGAATATTTCCTTTTTGCCATAAACCTCTATGGGCTTCTAAAATCAATTTGCATATTCCACAAGAACAGTCTTAGCGAAAGTCTTCTTGAGGAGAAAGCTGTAACTCTGTGAGATGAATTAACAGGACACAAAGCACTTTCTCAGAAAGCTTCTTTCCAGTTTATAACGGAAAATATTTCCTTATTCACCATAGCCATCTATGGCCTTCTAAATACCACTTTCGAAATGACACAAGAACAGGCATAGCAAAATACTTCTTGAGGGGAAAGCTGTAATTCTGTGAGATGAATTAACAGAACACAAAGCAGTTTCTCAGAAAGCTTCTTTCCAGTTTTCAACTGAAGATATTTCCTTTTTCACCATAGCCCTATATGGGCTTCCAAATATCACTTTGCAAATTCCACAAGAACAGACTTAGTAAAGGTCTTCTGGAGGGGAAAGCTGTAACTCTGTGAGATGAATTAACAGAACACAAAGCAGTTTCTCAGAAAGCTTCTTTCCAGTTTTTAACGGAAGATATTTCCTTTTCCTCCATAGCCCTCGATGGGCTTCCAAATACCACTTAGCAAATTCCACAAGAACAGCCTTAGCGAAAGGCGTCTTGAGGGGAACACTGTAACTCTGAGATGAATTAACAGAACACAAAGCAGTTTCTCAGAAAGCTTCTTTCCAGTTTTTAACTGAAGATGTTTCCTTTTACACAATAGCCCCCTATGGGATTCCAAATATTACTTTGCAAATTCCACAAGAACAGTCTTAGCGAAAGTCTTCATGAGGGGAAAGATGTATCTCGGTGAGATGAATTAACAGAACACAAAGCAGTTTCTTAGAAAGCTTCTTTAGAGTTGTTAACGGAAGATTGTTCCTTTTTCACCGGAGCCCTCTATGGACTTCCAAATATCACCTTGCAAATTCCACAAGAACAGTCTTAGCGAATGGTTCCTTGAGGGGAAAGCTGTAACTCTGTGAGATGAATTAACAGACCACAAAGTAGTTTTTCAGAACGATTCTTTCCAGTGTTTAACGGAAAATATTTCCTTTTTCACCACATCCCTCTACGGGCTTCCAAATATCACTTTGCAAATTCCACAAGAACAGTCCTAGCGAAAGGCTTCTTGAGGGGAAAGATGTAACTCTGTGAGATGAAGTAACAGAATACAAAGCAGTTTTTCAGAAAGCTTCTTTCCAGTTTTTAACTGAAGATATTTCCTTTTTCACCGTAGCCCTCTATAGGCTTAAAAAATCACTTTGCAAATTCCACAATAACAGCCTTAGCGAAAGATACTTGAGGGGCAAGCTGTAATTCTGTGAGATGAATTAACAGAACACAAAGAAGTTTCTCAGAAAGCTTCATTTCACTTTTTACCTTAGGATATTTCCTTTTTCACCATAGCTCTCTATGGGCTTCCAAATATCACTTTGCAAATTCCACGAGAACAGTCTTAGCGAAAGGCTTCTTGAGGGGAAAGCTGTAAGTCTGTGGGATGAATTAACAGAACAAAAAGCAGTTTCTCAGAAACCTTCTTTCGCGTTTTTAACGGAAGATATTTCCTTTTCCACCATAGCCCTCTATGGGCTTCCAAATATCACTTTGTAAATTCCACATGAACAGCCTTAGTGAAAGGCTTCGTGAAGGGAAAGCAGTAACTCTGTTAGATGAATTAACAGAAAACAAAGCAGTTTCTCAGAAAACTTCTTTCGCGTTTTTAACGGAAGATATTTCCTTTTCCACCATAGCCCTCTATGGGCTTCCAAATATCACTTTGCAAATTACACAAGAACAGTCTTAGCGAAATGCCACTTGAGGGGAATGTTGTAACTCTGTTAGTTGAATTAACAGAACACAAAGCAGTTTCTCAGAAACCTTCTTTCCAGTTTGTAACAGAAGATATTTCCTTTTTCACCACAGCCCTTCATGGGCTTCCAAATATCACTTTGCAAATCCCACAAGAACAGTCTTAGCGAAAGAGTTCTTGAGGGGAAAGTTGTAGCTCTGTGAGATTAATAAACAGAACACAAGGCAGTTTCTCAGAAAGCTTCTTTCCAGTTTTTAACTGAAGATATTTCCTTTTTCACCATAACCCTCTATGTGCTTCCAAATATCACTTTGCAAGTTTCACTAGGACAGACTTATTGAACGGATGCTTGAGGGTAAATCTCTAACTCTGTGAGATGAACTAACAGAATACAAAGCAGTTTCTGAGAAAGCTTCTTTTCGGCTTTTCTCTTAGGATATTTCCATTTTCACCATAGCCCTCTATGGGATTTCAAATATCACCTTGCAAATTCCACAAGAAGAGTCTTAGCGAAAGGCTTCTTGAGGGAAAAGCAGTAACTCTGTGAGATGAATTAACAGAACACAAAGCAGTATCTCAGAAAGCTTCTTTCCAGTTTTTAACGGAAGATATTTTCTTTTTCACCATAGCACTCTACGGTCTCCCAAATATAACATTGCAAATTTCACAAGAACAGACTTAGTCTACGGCCTCTTGAGGGGAAATCTATAACTCTTTGAGATGAATTAACAGAACACAAAGCAGTTTCTCAGACAGATTCTTTTCAGTATTTATCTTAGGATATTGCCATTTTCACCATAGCCCTTAGGAGCTTCCAAATATCACTTAGCAAATTCCACAAGAACAGCCTGAGCGAAAGGCTTCTTGAGGCGAAAGTTGGAACTCTGTGACATGAATTAACAGAACACAAAGCAGTTTCTCAGAAAGATTCTTTACAGTAGTTAACGGAGGATAGTACCTTTTTCAACATAGTCCTCTATGGATTCCAAATATCACCTTTCAAATACCACCAGAACAGTCTTAACGAATGGTTTCTTGAGGAGAATGCTGTAACTCTGTGAGATGAATTAACAGACCACAAAGCAGTTTTTCAGTAAGATTCTTTCCAGTGTTTAATGGAAAATGTTTCTTTTTTCACCATACCCCTCTATGGGCTTCCAAATATCACTTTGCAAATTCTACAAGAGCAGTCTTAGGGAAAGGCTTCTTAAAGGGAAAGCTGTAACTCTGTGAGATGAAGTAACAGAATACAAAGCCGTTTCTAAGCAAGCTTCTTTCCACTTTTTAACGGAAGATATTTCCTTTTTCACCGTAGCCCTCTATAGGCTAAGAAAATCACTTTGCAAATTCCACAAGAACAGCCTTAGCAAAAGGATTCTTGAGGGGAATGCTGTAACTCTGTGAGATCAATTATCAGAACACAAAGCAGCTTCTCAGAAAGCTTCTTTTCAGTTTTTATCTTAGGATATTTCCTTTTTCACCAGAGCCCTCCATGGGCTTCCAAATATCAATTTGGAAGTTCCACAAGAAGAGTCTTAATGAGAGTCATCTTGAGGGGAAAGCTGTAACTCTGTGAGGTGAATTAACAGAACACAAGGCAGTTTCTTAGAAAGCTTCTTTCCAGTTTTTAACGGAAGATACTTCCTTTTTCACCATTGCTCTCTATAGGCTTCCAAATATCGATTTGCAAATTCCACAAGAACAGTCTCTGCGAAGGGCTTCTTGAGGGGAAAGCTGTAATATGGTGAGATGTATTCACAGAACACACGGCAGTTTCTCAGGAAGCTTCTTTCCAGTTTTTAACGGAAGATATTTCCTTTTTCACAGTAGCCCACTATGGGCTTCCAAATATCACTTTGCAAATTTCAAAAGAACAGTCTTAGGGAACGGCTTCTTTAGGGGAAAACTGTAACTCTGTGAGATGAACTAAGAGAACACAATGCAGTTTCTCAGAAAGCATCTTTTCAGTTTTTTTCTTAGGATATTTCCTTTTTCGTCAAAGCCCTCTATGGGCTTCCAATATCACTGCAAATTCCACAAGAACAGTCTCAGTGAACGGTTTCTTGAGGGGAAAGCTGTAACTCTGTGAGATAATTTAACCGAACACAAAGCAGTTTCTCAGAAAGCTTCTTTTCAGTTTTTATCTTAAGACATTTCCTTTTTCAACATAGCCCTCTATGGGCTTCCAAATAACACTTTGCAAATTAGACAAGAACAGTCTTAGCGAAAGGCTTCTGGAGGGGAAAGCTGTAACTTTGTGAGATGAATTAACAGAACACAAAGCAGTCTCTCAGAAAGCTTCTTTTCAGTTTTCAACTGAAGATATTTTCTTTTTCACCATGGCACATTATGGGCTTCCAAATATCACTTTGCAAATTCCACAAGAACAGTCTTTGCCAAAGGCTTCTTGAGGGGAAAGGTCTAACACAGTGTGATGAATAAACAGAACACAAAGCAGTCTCTCAGAAAGTTTCTTTCCCATTTTTCACTGAAGATATTTCCTTTTTCACAATAGCCCTCTATGGGCTTCCAAATATCACTTTGCAAATCCCACAAGAAGAGCCCTAGAGGAAGTCTTCTTGAGGGGAAAACTGTAACTCCGTGAGATGAAATAACAGAACACAAGTCAGTTTCTCATAAAGCTTCTTTCCAGTTTTAAACGGAAAATATTTCCTTTTCCACAATAGCCCTCTATGGGCTTCCTAATATCACTTTCCAATTTTCACAAGAACAGTCTTAGTGAACGGATTCTTGAGTGGAAACCTGTAACTCTGAGAGATGAATTAACAGAACAAAAAGAAGTTTCTCAGAAAGCTTCTTTTCAGTTTTTATCTTAAGATATTTCCTTTTTCACCAAAGCCCTCTATGGGCTTCTAAATATCACTTCCCAAATTGAACAAGAACAGTCTTAGCGAAAGGCTTCTTGTAGGGAAAGCTGTAACTCTGGGAGATGAATTAAAAGAACACAAAGCCGTTTCGCAGAAAGCTTCTTTCCAGTTTTTAACTGAAGATATTTCCTTTTTCATCATAGACTTCTATGGGCTTTCAAATATCACTTTGCAAATTCCACAAGAACAGTCTTAGCGAAAGGATTCTTGAGGGGAAAGGTGTAACTCTGTGAGATGAATTAACAGAACACAAAGCACTTTCTCAGAATGCTTCCTTCCAGTTTTTAACGGAAGATTTTTTTTTTTCACCAAAGCCCCCTATGGGCTTCCAAATATCACTTTGTAAATTCCATATGAACAGACTTTGTGAAAGGCTTCTTGAAGGGAATGCTGTAACCCTGTTAGATGAGTTAACAGAACACAAAGCAGTTTCTCTGAAAGCTTCTTTCCAGTTTTTACCGGAAGATATATCCTTTTTTACCATATCCCTCTATGGACTTCCAAATATCACTTTCCAAATTACAAAAGAATATTCTTAGCGAAAGGTTTCTTGTGGAGAACGCAGTAACTCTGTGAGATGAATTAACAGAACACAAATCAGTTTCTCAGAAACCTTCTTTCAAGTTTTTAAAGGAAGATATTTCCTTTTTCACCATAGCCCTCTAAGGGCTTCCAAATATCACTTTGCAAATTCCACAAGAAGAGTCTTAGCGACAGGCTTCTTGCGGGGAAAGCTGTAACTCTGTGAGATGAAGTGACAGAACACAAAGCAGTTTCTCAGAAAGCTTCTTTCCATTTCTTAACGGAAGACATTTCCTTTTTCACCATAGCACTCTATGGACTTCCAAATATCACTTTGCAAAGACCACAAGAAAAGTCTTCGTGAACGACTTCTTGAAGGTAAAGCAGTAGCTCTGTGAGATGAATTATCACATCACAAAGCAGTTTCTCAGAAAACTTCTTTCCAGTTTTTAACGGAAGATATTTCCTTTTTCACATTAGACCTCTATGGGCTTATAAATATCACTTTGCAAATTACACAAGAAGAGTCTTAGCGAAAGGCTTCTGGAGGGGAAAGGTGTAACACTGTGAGATGAATTAACAGAACACAAAGCAGCATCTCAGAAAGCTTCTTTCCAATTTTTAACTGAAGATATATTTTTTCTCACCCTAGACCTCTATGGGATTCCAAATATCACTTTGCAAATTCCACAAGAACAGTCTTAGCGAAAGTCTTCTTGAGGGGAAAGCTGTAATCAGAGAGCTTCTTTCGAGTTTTTAACTGAAGATATTTCCTTTTTCACCATATCCCTCTATGTACTTCCAAATATCACTTTGCAAATTTGCAAGAACAGTCTTAGCGAATGGCTTCTTGAGGGGAACGGTGTAACTCTGTGAGATGAATTAACAGAACACAAAGCAGTTTCTCAGAGAGTTTCTTCCCAGTTTGTAAGTGAAGATATTTCCTTTTAAACCATAGCCCTCGATGGGCTTCCAAATACAACTTTGCAAATTCCACAAGAACAGCATTAGCAAAAGGCTTCTTGAGGTGAAAACTAGAACTCTGTGAAATGAATTAACAGAACACAAAGCAGTTTCTCAGAAAACTTCTTCTCAGTTTTTATCTTAGGATATTTCCTTTTTCACCATAGCCTTCTAAGAGGTTCTAAATATTACTTTTCCTATTCCACAAAAAGAGTCTTAGCGAAAGTCTTATTGAAGGGAAAGCTGTAACACTGTGAGATGAATTAACAGAACACAAAGAAGTTTCTCAGAAAGCTTCTTTCCTGTTTTTAACGGAAGATATTTCCTTTTCCACCATAGCCCTCTATGGGCTTCCAAATTTCACTTTGCAAATTCCCTAAGAACAGTCTTAGCGAAAATCTTCTTCAGGGGGAAGCTGTAACTCTATGGGATGAATTAACAGAACACAAAGCAGTTCCTCAGAAAGCTTCTTTCCAGTTTTTAACGGAAGATATATCCTTTTTCACCATAGCCCACTAATGGCTTCCAAATATCACTTCTAAAATTCCACAATAACAGACTTAGCGAAAGGCTTCTTGAGGTGAAAGCAGTGACTCTGTAAGATGAATTAACAGAACAGAAAGCAGTTTCTCAGAAAGCTTCTTTCCAGTTTTTAACGGAAGATATTTCCTTTTTAACCATAGTCCTCTATGGACTTCCAAATATCACTTTGCAAATTCCACAAGAACAGTCTTCGCGAAAGGCTTTTTGAGCGTAAAGATGTAACTCTGTGAGATGAATTAACAGAGCACAAAGCAGTTTCTTAGAAAGCTTCTTTCCAGTTTTTAACAGAAGATATTTCCTTTTTCCCCATAGCCCTCTATGGGCTTCCAAAAATCACATTGCAAATTCCACATGAACAGACTTTGCGAAAGGCTTCTTGATGGGAAAGCTGTAACTCTGTTAGATGAGTTAACAGAACACAAAGCAGTTTCTCTGAAAGCTTCTTTCCAGTTTTTACCGGAAGATATATCCTTTTTTACCATATCCCTCTATGGACTTCCAAATATCACTTTGCAAATTCCAAAAGAACAGTCTTAGTGAAGGGCTTCTTGATGTGAAAGCAGTGACTCTGTAAGATGAATTAACAGAACAGAAAGCAGTTTCTCAGAAAGCTTCTTTCCAGTTTTTAACGGAAGATATTTCCCTTTTCACCATAGACCTCTATGGGCTTCCAAATATCACTTTGCCAATACCACAAGAAGAGTCTTAGTGAAAGGCTTTTTGAAGGGAAAGCTGTAACTCTGTGAGATGAATTAACAGAACACAAAGCAGTTTCTCAGAAAGTTTCTTTGCAGATTTTAACGGAAGATATTTCCCTTTTCACCATAGACCTCAATGGGCTTCCAAATATCACTTTGCAAATTTCACAAGAAGAGTCTTAGTGAAAGGCTTTTTGAAGGGAAAGCTGTAACTCTGTGAGATGAATTAACAGAACACAAAGCAGTTTCTCAGAAAGTTTCTTTGCAGATTTTAACGGAAGATATTTCCCTTTTCACCATAGACCTCAATGGGCTTCCAAATATTACTTTGCAAATTTCACAAGAACAGTCTCAGTGAACGGCTTCTCGAGGGGAAAGCTGAAACTCTGTGAGATGAACTAAGAGATCACAAAGCAGTTTCTCAGAGAGCTTCTTTTCGGTTTTTAATGGAAGTTATTTCCTTTTTCACCATAGCCCTCAATGGGCTTCCAAATATCACTTTGCCAATTCCACAAGAACAGTCTCAGCGAAAGGCTTCTTGAGGGGAAATCTGTAACTTTGTGAGATGAATTAACAGAACACAAAGTAGATTTAAGGAAAGCCTCTTTGCAGTTTTTAACGGAAGATATTTCCTTTTTCACCATAGCCCTCTTTAGGCTTACAAATATCACTATGCAAATTCCACAAGCACAGTCTTACCGAAAGGCTTCTTGAGGGTAAACGTACCTCTGTGAGATGAATTAACACAACACAAAGCAGTTTCTCAGACAGCTTCTTTCCAGTTTTTAACGGAAGATATTGCCTTTTTCACCATATATCTCTAAGGATTTCGAAATATCACTTTGCAAATTACACAAGAACAGTCTTCGCGAATGGCTTCTTGAAGGGAATGCTGTAACTCTGTGAGATGAATTAACAGAACACAAAGCAGTTTCTCAGAAAGCTTCCTTTCAGTTTTTAACTTAGGATGTTTCCTTTTTCATCGTAGCACTCCATGGGCTTACAAATATCACTTTCCAAATTCCACAAGAACAGTCTTAGCGAAGGGTTCTTGAGGGGAAACCTGTAAATCTGTGAAATGAATTAAGAGAACACAAAGCAGTTTCTCAGAAAGCTTCTTTCCAGTTTTTAACTGAAGATATTCCTTTTTAACCAAAGCCCTCTATGGGCTTCCAAATATCACTTTGCAAATTCCACAAGAACAGTCTTAGCGAAAGGCTTCTTGAGGGGAAAGCTGGAACTCTGTGAGATGAATTCGCAGAATACAAAGCAGTTTCTCAGAAAGTTTCTATCCCGTTTTTAACGGAAGATATTTCCTTTTTCAACATAGCGCTCTAAGGGCTTACAAGTATCACTTTACACATCACACAAGAACAGTCTTAGCGAAAGGTTTCTTGAGGGGAAAGTTGTAACTCTGTGAGATGAATTAACAGAACACAAAGCAGTTTCTCAGACAGCTTCTTTCCAGTTTTTAACTGAAGATATTTTCTTTTACACCATAGCCCTCTTTGGGCTTCCGAATATCACTTTGCAAATTCCCCAACAACAGCCTTAGCGAAAGGCTTCTTGAGGGGAAATCAGTAACTCTGTGAGATGAATTGATAGAACACAAAGCTGTTCTGCAGAATGCATCTTTCCAGTTTTTAACGGAAGATATTTCCTTTTTCACCATAGCCCTCTATGGGCTTCCAAATATCACTTTGCAAATTCCACAAGAACAGTCTTAGTGAAAGGCTTCTTCAGGGGAAAGCTGTAACACTGTGAGAAGAATTAACAGAGCAAAAAACACTTTCTCAGACAGCTTCTTTCCAGTTTTTAACTGAAGATATTTCCTTTTTCACCATAGGCCTCTATGGTATTCCAAATATAACTTTGCAAGTTCTGAAAGAACAACCTTAGCGAAAGGCTTCTTTAAGGAATGCTGTAAGTCTGTGAGATGAATTCAGAGAACACAAAGCAGTTTCTCAGAAAGTTTCTTTCCAGTTTTTAACGGAAGATATTTCCATTTTCAGCGTAGCCCTCTATGGGCTTCCAAATATAACTTTGCAAATTCCAAAGGAACAGTCTCAGCGAAACGCTTCTTGAGGGGAAAGCAGTAACACTGAGTGATGAATTAACAGAACACAAAGCAGTTTCTCAGAAAGTTTCTTTGCAGATTTTAACGGAAGATATTTCCTTTTTCACCATAGCCCTCAATGGGCTTCCAAATATCACTTTGCCAATTCCACAAGAAGAGTCTCAGCAAAAGGCTTCTTGAGGGGAAATCTGTAGCGTTGTGAGATGAATTAACAGAACACAAAGTAGTTTTAAGGAAAGCCTCTTTGCAGTTTTTAACGGAAGATATTTCCTTTTTCACGATAGCCATCTATGGGCTTACAAATATCACTATGCAAATTCCACAAGAACAGTATTACCGAAAGGCTTCTTGAGGGTAAACTGTACCTCTGTGAGATGAATTAACACAACACAAAGCAGTTTCTCAGACAGCTTCTTTCCAGTTTTTAACGGAAGATATTGCCTTTTTCACGACATATCTCTAAGGGTTTTGAAATATCACTTTGCAAATTACACAAGAACAGTCTTCACGAATGGCTTCTTGAAGGGAATGCTGTAACTCTGTGAGATGAATTAACAGAACACAAAGCAGTTTCTCAGAAAGCTTCCTTTCAGTTTTTAACTTAGGATGTTTCATTTTTCATCGTAGCACTCTATGGGCTTCCAAATATCTCTTTCCAAATTCCACAAGAACAGTCTTAGCGAAAAGCTTCTTGAGGGGAAACCTGTAAATCTTTGAAATGAATTAAGAGAACACAAAGCAGTTTCTCAGAAAGCTTCTTTCCAGTTTTTAACGGAAGATATTTCCTTTTCCACCATATCCCTCTAAGGGCTTACAAATATCACTTTGTAAATTCCACAAGAACAGCCTAGCGAAAGGATTCGTGAAGGGAAAGCTGTAACTCTGTGAGATGAATTAACAGAAAACAAAGCATTGTCTCAGAAAGCTTCTTTCCAGTTTTGAACGGAAGATATTTCCTTTTTCTCCATAGCCCTCTAAGGGCTTACAAATATCACTTTGCTAATTCCTCAAGAACCGTCTTAGCGAAAGGCTTCTTGAGGTCAAGGCTGTAACTCTGTGAGATGAATTAACAGAACACAAATCAGTTTCTTAGAGAGCTTTTTTTCCAGTTTTTAATGAAGATATTTCCTTTTTCACCAAAGCCCTCTAAGGGCTTCAGAAAATCACTTTGCAAATTCCACAAGAACAGCCTCAGCGAAAGGCTTCTTGAGGGGAAACCTGTAACTCTGTGAGGTGAATTAACAGAACACAAAGCCGTTTCTCAGACAATTTCTTTCCAGTTTTTAACTGAAGATATTACATTTTTCACCAGAGCCCACTATGGGCTTCCAAATATCACTTTGCAAATTCCACAAGAACAGCCTTAGCGAAAGGCTTCCTGAGGGAAAAGCTGTAACACTGTGAGATGAATTAACAGAACACAAAGCAGTTTATTAGAAAGATTCTTTCCAGTTTTTAACGGAAGATATTTCCTTTTTCACCACAGATCTCTGTGGGCTTCAAAATATCATTTCGCAAATTCCACAAGTACGGTCTTAGTGAAAGGCTTCTTGAAGGGAAAGCAGTAACTCTGTGAGGTGAATTAACAGAACACAAAGCAGTTTCTCAGAAAGCTTCTTTCCAGTTTTTAACGGAAGGTATTTCCTTTTTCTCTGTAGCCCTCTATGGGCTTCCAAATATCACTTTGCAAATTCCACAAGAACAGACTTAGCGGAAGGCTTCTTGAAGGGATAGCTGTAACTCAGTGAGGTGAATTAACAGAACACAAAGCAGTTTCTCAGACAGCTTCTTTCCAGTTTTTAACTGAAGATATTTCCTTTTTCCATATAGCCCTCTAGGGGTTCCAAATATCACTTTGCAAATTCCACAAGAACAGCTTTAGCGAAAGGCCTCTTGAAGGAAAAGCTGTAACTCTGTGAGTTGAATTAACCGCACACAAAGCAGTTTCTCAGAAAGCTTCTTTCCAGTTTTTAAAGGAAGATATTTCCTTTTTCACCATATCCCTCTATGGGTTTCGAAATATCTCTTTGCAAATTCCACAAGAATAGTCTTAGCGAAAGACTTCTTGAGGAGAATGCTGTAACTCTGTGAGATGAATTCACAGAATACAACGCAGTTTCTCAGAGAGGTTCTTTCCAGTTTTTAACGGAAGATATTTCCTTTTTCACCATTGCCCTCTATGGGCTTCCAAATATCACCTTGCAAATTCCACAAGAACAGTCTCATCGAAAGGCTTCTTGAGGGGAAAGCTGTAACTCTGTGAGATGAATTAACACAACACAAAGCAGTTTCTCAGACAGCTTCTTTCCAGTTTTTAACTGAAGATATTTCCTTTATCACCATAGCCCTCTGTAGGCTTCCAAATATCACTTTGTGAATTCCACAAGAACAGCCTTTGCGAAAGTCTTCTTGAAGGGAAAGCTGTAATGCTGTGAGATGAATTAACAGAATACAAAGCAGTTTCTCAGAAAGCTTCTTTCCAGTTTTTAACGGAAGATAATGCCTTTTTCCCATATTCCTCTATGGGTTTCAAAATATCCCTTTTCCAATTCCACAAGAGCAGTCTCAGCGAAAGGCTTCTTGAGGGGAATGCTGTAACTCTGTGAGATGAATTAAGAGAACACAAGGCAATTTCTCAGAAAGCTTCTTTCCAGTTTTTAACGGAAGATATTTCCTTTTTCACCACAGCCCTCTGCGGGTTCCAAATATCACTTTGCAAATTCCACAAGAACAGTCTTAGCGAAAGGCATTTTGAGGGGAAAGCTGTAACTCTGTGAGATGAATTAACAGAAAGCAAAGCAGTTTCTCAGAAAGCTTCTTTCCAGTTTTTAACGGAAGATATTTCCTTTTTCACCATCGCCCTCTAAGGGCTTACAAATATCACTTTGCAAATTCCACAAGAACAGTCTTAGCGAAAGGCTTCTTGATGGGAAAACTGTAATTCTGTGAGTTGAATTTACAGAACACAAAGCAGTTTCTCAGAAAACTTCTTTCCAGTTTTTAACTGAAGATACTTCCTTTTTCACTATAGCACTCTAAGGGCTTCCGAATATCACTTTGCAAATTCCACAAGAACATCCTTAGCGAAAAGCTTCTTGAGGGGAAAGCTGTAACTCTGTGAGATGAATTAACAGAAGACAAAGCCGTTTCTCAGACAGCTTCTCTCCTGTTTTTACCTGAAGATATTTTCTTTTTCTCCATAGCCCTCTATGGGCTTCCAAATATCACTTTGCAAATTCCACAAGAACAGCCTTAGTGAAAGGCTTCTTGAAGGTAAAGCTGTAACTCTGTGAGATGAATTAACAGAACACAAAGCAGTTTCTCAGGAAGCTTCTTTACAGTTTTTAACGGAAGATATTTCCTTTTTCACCAAAGCCCTCTAGGGGATTCCAATTATCACCTTGCCAATTCCACAAGAACAGTCTTAGCAAAAGGCTTCTTGAAAGCAAAGCAGTAACTCTGTGAGGTGAATTAACAGAACATAAAGCAGTTTCTCAGAAAGCTTCTTTCCAGTTTTTAACGGAAGATATTTCCTTTTTCACCATAGCCTTTATGGGCTTACAAATATCACTTTGCAAATTCCATAAGAACAGTCTTAACGAAAGGATTCTTGATGGGAAATCTGTAACTCTGTGAGATTAATTAACAGAACACAAAGCAGTTTCTCAGACAGCTTCTTTCCAGATTTTAACTGAAGATATACCTTTTTCACCATAGCCCTCTAGGGGCTGCCGAATATCACTTTGCAAATTGCTCATGAACAGTCTTAGCGAAAGGCTCCTTGAGGGGAAAGCTGGAACTCTGTGAGATGAATTCACAGAACACAAAGCAGTCTCTCAGAAAGCTTCTTTCCCGTTTTTAACAGAAGATATTTCCTTTTTCACCATAACCCTCTAATGGCCTAGAAGTATCACTTTACAAATCCCACAAGAGCAGTCATAGGGAAAGGCTTCTTGAGGGCAAAACTGTAACTCTGTGAGATGAATTAACAGAACACAAAGCTGTTTCTCAGACAACTTCTTTCCAGTTTTTAACAGAAGATATTTCCTTTTTCACCACAGCCCTCTATGGGCTTCCGAGTATCACTTTGCAAATTCCGCAACAACAGCCTTAACGAAAGGTTTCTTGAGCGGAAAGCTGTAACTCTGTGAGATGAATTAACAGAACACAAAGCCGTTTCTCAGATAGCTTCTTTCCAATTTTTAACTGAAGAGATTCCTTTTTCACCATAGCCCACTAAGGGCTTCCAAATATCACCTTGCCAATTCCAAAAGGACAGAAATAGCTAAAGGCTTCTTCAGGAGAAAGCTGTAACTCTGTGAGATGAATTAACACAGCACAAAGCAGTTTCTCAGACTGCTTCTTTCCAGTTTTTAACTGAAGATATTTCCTTTTTCACCATAGCCCTCTATGGGCTTCCAAATATCACTTTGTAAATTCCACAAGAACAGCCTTAGCGAAAGGCTTCGTGAAGGGAAAGCAGTAACTCTGTTAGATGAATTAACAGAAAACAAAGCTGTTTCTCAGAAAACTTCTTTCGCGTTTTTAACGGAAGATATTTCCTTTTCCACCATAGCTCTCTAAGGGCTTACAAATATCACTTTGCAAATTCCACAAGAACAGTCTTTGTGAAAGGCTTCCTGAGAGGAAAGCAGTAACTCTGTGAGATGAATTAACAGAACACAAAACAGTTTCTCAAAAAGATTCTTTCCAGTTTTTTACAGACGATATTTCCTTTTTCACCATAGCCCTCTATGGGCTTCCAAATATCACTTTGCAAATCCCAAAAGAACAGCCTTAACGAAAGGCTTCTTGAAGGGAAAGCTGGAAATCTGTGCGATGAATAACAGAACACAAAGCAGTTTCTCAGAAAGCTTCTTTCCAGTTTTTTTGGAAGATATTTCCTTTTTCACCATAGCCCTCTGTCGGCTTCCAAATAACACTTTGCAAATTCCACAAGAACCATATTAGCGAAAGGCTTCTTGAGAGGAAAGCAGTAACTCTGTGAGATGAATTAACAGAACACAAAGCAGTTTCTCAGACAGCTTCTTTCCAGTTTTTAACGGAAGATATTGCCTTTTTCAACATAGCCCTCTATGGGCTTCCAAATATCACTTTGCAAATTACACAAGAACAGCCTTAGTGAAAGACTACTTTAAGGGAAAGCTGAACTCTGTGAAATGAATTAACAGAACACAAAGCAGTTTCTCAGAATGCCTCTTTACAATTTTTATCTTAGGATACTTCCTTTTTCACCGTAGGCCTCAAAGGGCTTCCAAATATCACTTTGCAAATTCCTCAAGAACGGTCTCAGCAAAAGACTTCTTGAGAGCAATCCAGTAACTCTGTGAGATGAATTAACCGAACACAAAGCAGTTTCTCCGAAAGCTTCTTTCCGGTTTTTAACTGAAGATATATCCTTTTGCACCATAGCCCTCTATGGGCTTCCAAATATCACTTTCCAAACTCCACAAGAACAGCCTTAGCGAAAGGCTTCTTGAATGGAAAGCTGTATCTCTGTGAGATGAATTAATCAAACACAAAGGAGTTTCTCAGAAAGCTTCTTTTGAGTTTTTTAACGACAGATATTTCCTTTTACACCATAGCCCTCTATGGACTTCCAAATATCACTTTGCAAATTCCACAAAAACAGTCTTAGCGAAAGACTTCTTGAAGGTTAAACTTGAAATCTGTGAGATGAATTAACAGAACACAAAGCATTTTCTCAGAAAACTTCTTTCCGGTTTTTAACGGAAGATATTTCTATTTCACCCTAGCTCTCTAGGGGCCTCCAATTATCGCTTTGCAAATTCCGCAAGAACAGTCTTTGAGAAAGGCTTCTTGGGGGAAAGCAGTAATTCTGTGAGATGAATTAACAGAACACAAAGCAGTTTCTCAAAAAGCTTCTTCCCAGTTTTAACTAAAGATATTTCCTTTTTGAACACAGCCCTCTATGCGCTTCCAATATCACTTTCCAAACACCACAAGAACAGCCTTAGTGAAAGGCTTCTTGAAGGGAAACCTGTAACTCTGTGACATAAATTAACAGAACACAAAACAGTTTCTCACAATGCTTCTTTTCATTTTTTAACTTAGGATATTTGCTTTTTCACCGTATCCCTCTATGGGCTTCCAAATATCACTTTGCAGATTCCACAAGAACAGTCTTAGCGAAAGGCTTCTTGAGGGGAAAGCTGTAACTCTGTGAGATGAATTAACAGAACACAAAGCAGTTTCTCAGAAAGCTTCTTTCCAGTTTTTATCGAAAGTTATTTCCTTCTTCACCATAGCCCTCTATGGGCTTCCAAATATCACTTTGCAAATTTCACAAGAACAGTCTTAGGGAAAGGCTTCCTGAGGGGAAAGCTGTAACTCAGTGAGATGAATTAACAGAATAAAAACAGTTTCTCAGACAGGTTCTTTCCAGTTTTTAACTGAAGATATTTCCTTTATCACCATAGCCCTCTATGGGCTTCCAAATATCACTTTGCAAATTCCACAAGAACAGCCTTAGCGAAAGGCTTCTTGAAGGGAAAGCTGTAATTCTGTGAGTTGAATTAAGAGAACACAATACAGTTTCTCAGAAAGTTTCTTTCCAGTTTTTAACGGAAGATATATCCTTTTGCACCATAGCCCTCTATGGGCTTCCAAATATCACTTTCCAAACTCCACAAGAACAGCCTTAGCGAAAGGCTTCTTGAATGGAAAGCTGTATCTCTGTGAGATGAATTAATCAAACACAAAGGAGTTTCTCAGAAAGCTTCTTTTGAGTTTTTTAACGACAGATATTTCCTTTTACACCATAGCCCTCTATGGACTTCCAAATATCACTTTGCAAATTCCACAAAAACAGTCTTAGCGAAAGACTTCTTGAAGGTTAAACTTGAAATCTGTGAGATGAATTAACAGAACACAAAGCAGTTTCTCAGAAAACTTCTTTCCGGTTTTTAACGGAAGATATTTCTATTTCACCCTAGCTCTCTAGGGGCTTACAAATATCACTTTGCAAATTCCGCAAGAACAGTCTTTGAGAAAGGCTTCTTGGGGGGAAAGCAGTAATTCTGTGAGATGAATTAACAGAACACAAAGCAGTTTCTCAAAAAGCTTCTTCCCAGTTTTAACTAAAGATATTTCCTTTTTGACCACAGCCCTCTATGCGCTTCCAATATCACTTTCCAAACACCACAAGAACAGCCTTAGCAAAAGGCTTCTTGATGGGAACGCTGTAACTCTGTGACATGAATTAACAGAACAAAAAACAGTTTCTCACAATGCTTCTTTTCATTTTTTAACTTAGGATATTTACTTTTTCACCGTAGCCCTCTATGGGCTTCCAAATATCACTTTGCAGATTCCACAAGGACAGTTTTAGCCAAAGGCTTCCTAAGGGGAAAGCTGTAAATTTGTGAGATGAATTAACAGAACACAAAGCAGTTTCTCAGAAAGCTTCTTCACAGTTTTTATCGAAAGATATTTCCTTCTTCACCATAGCCCTCTATGGGCTTCCAAATATCACTTTGCAAATTTCACAAGAACAGTCTTAGGGAAAGGCTTCCTGAGGGGAAAGCTGTAACTCAGTGAGATGAATTAACAGAATAAAAACAGTTTCTCAGACAGGTTCTTTCCAGTTTTTAACTGAAGATATTTCCTTTATCACTATAGCCCTCTATGGGCTTCCAAATATCACTTTGCAAATTCCACAAGAACAGCCTTAGCGAAAGGCTTCTTGAAGGGAAAGCTGTAATTCTGTGAGGTGAATTAAGAGAGCACAATACAGTTTCTCAGAAAGTTTCTTTCCAGTTTTTAATGGAAGATATTTCCTTTTTCACCATAGACCTCTGTGGGCTTCAAAATATCACTTTCTAAATTCCACAAGAACAGCCTTAGTGAAAGACTTCTTGAGGGGAAAGCTGTAACTCTGTGCGGTGAATTAAGAGAACACAAAGCAGTTTCTCAGAAAGCTTCTTTCCAGTATTTAACGGAAGATATTTCCTTTTTCACCACAGCCCTCTATGGGCTTCCAAATATCACTTTGCAAATTCCACAAGAAAAGTCTTAGCGAAAGGTTTCTTGAGGGGAAAGCTGTAACTCTGTGAGATGAATTAAAAGAACACAAAGCAGTTGATCAGAAAGCTTCTATCCAGTTTTTAATGGAAGATATTTCCTTTTCCAACATAGCCCTCTTTGGGTTTCCAAATATCACTTTGTAAATTCCACAAGAACAGTCTTTGGGAAAAGCTTCTTGAGGGGAATGCTGTAACTCTGTGAAATGAATTAAGGGAACACAAAGCAGTTTCTCAGAACGCTTCATTCCAGTTCTTAACTTGAGATAATTTCTTTTTCACCATTGCCCTCTATGCTCTTCCAAATTTCACTTTGCCAATTCCACAAGAACTGTCTTAGCGAAAGGCTTCTTGAGGGGAAAGCTGTAATTCTGTGAGATGAATTAACAGAACACAGAGCAGTTTCTCAGAAAGTTTCTTTCCATTTTTTTACGGTAGATATTTCTTTTTTCACCATAGCCCTCTATGGGCTTCCAAATATCACTTTGACAATTCCACAACAACAGTCTTTGCGAAAGACGGCTTGAGTGGAAAGCTGTAATTGTGTGAGATGAATTAACAGAACACAAAGCAGTTTCTCAGAAAGCTTCCTTCCAGTTTTTAAGTGAAGATATTTCCTTTTTCACCATAGCCCTCAATGGGCTTCCAAATATCGCTTTGCAAATTCAACAAAAACAGTCTTAGCGAAAGGCTTCGTGAGGGGAAAGGTGTAACTCTGTGAGATGAATTAACAGAACAGAAAGCAGTTTTTCAGACAGCTTCCTCCCAGTTTTTAACTGAAGATATTTCCTTTTTCACCATAGCCTTCTATGGGCTTCGAAAGGTCACTTTGCAAATTCCAGAAGAACAGACTTAGCGTTAGGCTTCTTGAGGGGAGAAATGTAACTGTATGAGATGAATTAACAGAACCTAAAGCAGGTTCTCAGACGGCTCCTTTCCAGTTTTTAACTGAAGATATTTCCTTTTTCACCACAGCCCTGTATGGGCTTCCAAATATGACTTTGCAAATTCCACAAGAACAGTCTCAGCAAAAGGCTTCATGAGGGGAAAGCTGTAACTCCTTGAGAAGAGTTAACAGAACACAAAACAGTTTCTCAGAAAGCTTCTTTCCAGTTTTTAACGGAAGATATTTCCTTTTTCACCACAGCCGTCAATGGGCTTCCAAATATCGCTTTGAAAATTTCACAAAACAGTCTTAGCGAAAGGCTTCTTGAGGGGAACGCAGTAACACTGTGAGATGAATGAACAGAACACAAACCAGTTTGTCAGAAAGCTTCTTTCCAGTTTTTTACGGAAGATATTTCCTTTTTCAAAATAGCCCTCTATGGACTTCCAAATATCACTTTGCAAATTCCACAAAAACAGTCTTAGCGAAAGGCTTCTGGAGTGGAAAACTGTCACTCTTTGAAATGAATTAACAGAACACAAAGAAGTTTCTCAGAAAGCTTCTTTCCAGTTTTTAGCGGGAGATATTTCCTTTTTCACTGTAGCCTTCTATGGGCTTCCAAATATCACTTTGCAAATTCCACAAGAACAGTCTTAGCGAAAGGCTTTTTGAGGGGAAAGGTGTAACTCTGTGAGATGAATTAACAGAACACAAAGCACTTTCTCAGAAAGCTTCTTTCCATTTTTTAACGGAATATATTTCCTGTTTCACCATAGCCCTCTGTGGGCTTCAAAATATCACTTTCCAAATTCCACAACATCAGTCTTAGCGAAAGGCTTCTTGAGGGGAAAGGTGGAACTCTGTGAGATGAATTAATAGAACACAAAGCACTTTCTCAGAAAGCTTCTTTCCAGTTTTTAACGGAAGATATTTCCTTTTTCACCTTAGCCCTCTATGGGCTTCGAAATATCACCTTCCAAATTCCAAAAAACAGTCTTAAAGAAAGGCTTCTTTAGGGGAAATCAGTAACTCCATAAGATGAATTAACAGAACACAAAGCAGTTTCTCCGAAAGCTTCTTTACAGTTTTTAACTGAAGGTATTTCATTTTTCACCGTAGCCCTCTATGGGCTTATAAATATCACTTTCCAAATTCCACAAGAACAGCCTTACCGAAAGGCTCCTTGAAGGGAAAGCTGTAACTCTGTGAGATGAATAAACAGAACACAAAGCAGTTCCTCAGGAAGCTTCTTTCCAGTTTTTAACGGAAGATATTTCCTTTTTCACCATGGCCCTCTAAGGGTTCCAAATATCACTTTGCATATTCCACAAGAACAGCCTTAGCAAAAGGCTTCTTAAGGGGAAAGCTGTAATTCTGTGAGATGAAATAACAGAACACAAAGCAATTTCTCAGAAAGCTTCTTTCCGGTTTTCATAGGAAGATATCTCCTTTTTCACCATAGCCCTCTATGGGCTTCCAAATATCACTTGGCAAATCCCACAGGAAGAGTCGTAGCGAAAGGCTTCTGAGAGGGAAAGCTGTAACCGTGTGAGATGAAATAACAGAACACAAAGCAGTTTCTCAGAAACCTTCTTTCCAATTTTAACGGAAGACATTTCCTTTTTCACCATAGCGCTCTATGGGCTTCCAAATATCAGTTTGCAAATTCCACAAGAACAGTCTTAGGGAAAGGCTTCTGGAGGGGAAAGCTGTAACTCTGTGAGATGAATTAACAGAACACAAAGCAGTATCTCAGAAAGCTTCTTTCCAGTTTTCAACTGAAGATATTTTCTTATTCACCGTAGTCCTCTATGGGCTTCCAAATGTCTCTCTGCAAATACCACAAGAACAGTCTTACCGAAAGGCTTCTTGAGGGGAAAGCTGTAACTCGGTGAGGTGTATTAACAGAACACATGGCAGTTTCTCAGAAAGCTTCTTTCCAATTTTTAACGGAAGATATTTCCTTTTTCAACATAGCCCTCTAGGGGCTTCCAAATATCACTTTGAAAATTCCAATAGAACAGTCATAGCGAAAGGATTCTTGAGGGGAAAGCTGTAATTTGGTGAGATGTATTATCAGAACACACGGCAGTTTCTGATAAAGTTTCTTTCCAGTTTTAACGGAAGATATTTCCTTTTTCACCAAAGCCCTCTACGGGCTTAAAAATATCACTTTGCAAATTTCACAAGAACAGACTTAGTGAACGGCTTCTTGAGGGGAAAGCTCTAACTCAATGAGATGAATTAATAGAACCCAAAGCCGTTTCTCAGAAAGCTTCTTTTCAATTTTTATCTTAGGATATTTCCTTTTTCAACATAGGCCTTTATTTGCTTCCAAATATCACATTGCAAATTCCACAAGAACAGTCTCAGTGAAAGGCTTCTTGAGGGGAAAGCTGTAACTCGGTGAGATATTTTACACCAACACACGGCAGTTTCTCAGAGAGCATCTTTCCAGTTTTTAACTGAAGATATTTCCTTTTTCACCATAGCCCTCTTTGGGCTTCCAAATAACACTTTGCAAATTCCACTAGAACAGTCTTATCCAACACCTTCTTGAGGGGAAAGCTGTAACGCGTTGAGATGTATTAACAGAACACACGGCAGTCTCTCTGAAAACTTCTTTCCAGTATATAACGGAAGATATTTCGTTTTTCACCGTAGCCCTCTATGGGTTTCCAAATATCACTTTGCAAATTCCACAAGAACAGTCTTAGCGAAAGTCTTCTGCAGGGGAAAGTTATAACTCTGTGAGATGAACTAACAGAACACAAAGAAGTTTCTCAGAAAGCCTCTCTTCGGTTTTTATCTTAGGATATTTCCATTTTCACCATAGCCCTCTATGGGCTTCCAATTACCACTTTGCAAATTCCACAAGAACAGTCTTAGCGAAAGTCTTCTGTAGAGGAAAGCTGTATCTCTGTGAGATATGTTAACAGAACACACGGCAGTTTCTCAGAAAACTTCTTTCAAGTTTTTAACGGAAGATATTTCCTTTTTCACCTTTGCCTTCTATGGGGTTCAAAATATAAATATGCAAATTTCACAAGAATAGTCTTAGTGAACGGCTTCTTGAGGGAAAGCTGAAACTCTGTGAGATGAATTAACAGAACACAAAGCACTTTCTCAGAAAGCTTCTTTCCATTTTTTAACGTAATATATTTCCTTTTTCACCATAGCCCTCTATGGGCTTCCAAATATCACCTTGCAAATTACACAAGAACAGTCTTAGTGAAAGTCTTCTTGATGGGAAAGGTGTAACTCTGTGAGATGAATTAACAGAACACAAAGAAGTGTCTCAGAATGCTTCTTTCCAGTTTTCAACTGAGGATATTTCCTTTTTCACCATAGCCCTCTATGGGATTCCTAATATCACCTTGCAAATTCCACAAGATAAGTCTTAGCGATTCGCTTCTAGAGGGAAAAGCTGTAACTCTGAGAGATGAATTAACAGAACACAAAGAAGTTTCTCAGAAAGCTTCTTTTCAGTTTCTATCTTAGAATATTTCCTTTTTCAAGATAGCTTTTTATGGGCTTCCAAATATCAATTTGCAAATTCCATAAGAACAGTCTTAGTGAATGGCTTCTGGAGGTGAAAGCTGTAACTCTGTGAGATGAATTAACAGAACACAAAGCGGTTTCTCAGAAAGCTTCTTTCCAGTATTTAACGGAAGATATTTCTTTTTTCACCGTAACCTTCTATGGGCTTCAAAATATCACATTGCAAATTCCACAAGAAGAGTCTTAGCGAAAGGCTTCTTGAAGGAAAGCTGTAACTCTGTGAGATGAATTAACAGAACACAAAGCAGTTCCTCAAAAAGCTTCTTCCCAGTTTTTACCTGAAGATATTTCCTTTTTCACCATAGCCCTCTATTGGCTTCCAAATATCACTTTGCAAATCCCACAAGAACAGACTTAGCGAAAGTCTTCCTGTGGGAAAAGCTGTAACTCGGTGAGATGTATTAACAGAACACAGAGCAGTATCTCAGAAAGCTTCTTTCCAGTTTTTAACTTAGAATATTTCCTTTTTCACCGTAGCCCTCTATGGTCTTCCAAATATCACTTTTGAAATTTCACAAGAACAGTCTTAGTGAACGACTTCTTGAGGGGAAAGCTGTAACCCTGTGAAATGAACTATCACAACACAAAGCAGTTTCTCAGAAAGCTTCTTTTTCAGTTTTTATCTTAGGATATTTCCTTTTTCACCATAGCCCTCTATGGGCTTACAAATATCACTTTGCAAATTCCACAAGTACAGTCTTAGCAAAAGGCTTCTTGAGGGGAAAGCTCTAACCCTGTGAGTTGAATTAACAGAACACAAAGCAGTTTCTCCGAAAGCTTCTTTTCAGTTTTTACTTAGAATATTTCCTTTATCACCGTAGCCCTCTATGGGCTTCCAAATATCACTTTGCAAATTCCACAAGAAAAGTCTTAGTTAAAAGCTTCTTGAGGGAAAGCTGTATCTCTCTGAGATGAATTAATAGAGCACAAAGCAGTTTCTCAGGAAGCTTCTTTCCAGATTTTAACCGAAGATATTTCCTTTTTCACCATAGCCCTCTATGGGCTTCCAAATATGACTTTGAATATCCCACAAGAACATTCTTAGCGAAGGCTTCTTGTGGGGAAAGCTGTAACTCGGTCAGATGTATAATTAACAGAACACACGGCAGTTTCTCAGAAAGCTTCTTTTCAGTTTTTAACTGAAGATATTTCCTTTTTCATCATAGCCCTCTATGAGCTTCCAAATATCACTTTGCAAATTCCACAGGAACAGTCTTAGCAAAAGGTTTCAGGAAAGAAAAGCTGTAACTCTGTGAGATGAATTAACAGAACACAAAGCAGTTTCTATGAAAGCTTCTTTTCAGTTTTTATCTTAGGATATTTCCTTTTTCACCATAGCACTGAATGGGCTTTGAAATATCTCTTTGCAAATTCCAAAACAACAGTCTTAGCGAAAGGTTTCTGGAGGGGAAAGCTGTAACTCTCTGAAATGAATTAACAGAACACAAAGCAGTTTCTCAGAAAGATTCTTTCCAGTTTTTAACGGAACATATTTCATTTTTCACCGTAGCCCTTTATGGGCTTCCAAATATCACTTTGGAAATGCCACAAGAACAGTCTTAGCAAAAGACTTTTTGAGGTGAAAGCTGTAAACCTGTGAGATTAATTAACAGAACACAAAGCAGTTTCTCAGAAAATTTCTTTCCGGTTTTTAACTGAAGATATTTCCTTTTTCACCATAGGCCGCAACGGGCTTCCAAATATCACTTTGCACATCCCACAAGAACAGTCTTAGCGAAAGTCTTCTAGAGGGGAAAGCTGCAACTCTGTGAGATGAATTAACAGAACACAAAGCAGTTTCTCAGAAAGCTTCTTTCCAGTTTTTAACGGAAGATATTTCCTTTTTAACCATAGCCCTGTATGGGTTTCCAAATATCACCTTGCAACTTCCACAAAAACAGCCTTAGCGAAAGTCTTCTTGAGGGGAAAGTTGTAACTCTGTGAGTTGAATTGACAGAACACAATGCAGTTTTTCAGAAAGCTTCTTTTCAGTTTTTATCTTAGGCTATTTCCTTTTTCACCATAGCCCTCTAGTGGCTTCCAAATATCACTTTGCAAATTCCACAGGAACAATCTTAGTTAACGGCTTCTGGAGGGATAAGCTGTAACTCTGTGAGATGAATTAACAGAACACAAAGCCGTTTCTCAGAAAGCTTCTTTTTAGTTTTTATCTTAGGATATTTCCTTTTTCACCAAAGCCCTCAATGGGCTTCCAAATATCACTTTGCAAATTCCACAAAAACTGTCTTATCGAAAGACTTCTTGAGGGAAAAGCTGTAACTCTGTGAGGTGAATTAACAGAACTCAAAGCAGTTTCTCAGAAATCTTCTTTCCAGTTTTAAACAGAATATATTATCTTTTTCACCGTAGCCATCTATGGGCCTCCAAATATCACCTTGCAAATTCCACAAGAACAGTCTGTGCATAAGGCTTCTTGAGGGGAAAGCTGTGTCTGTTTGAGTTAAATTAACAGAACACTATGCAGTTTCTCGGAAATCTTCCTTCCAGTTTTTAACGGAAGACATTACCTTTTTCACCATAGCCCTCTACGGGCTTCCAAATAGCACTTTGCAAATTTCACAAGAACAGTCTTAGTGAACGGCTTCTTGAGTGGAAAGCTGTAACTCTGTGAGATGAACTAACAAAACGAAAAACTGTTTCTCAGAAATCTTCTTTTCTTTTTTTAGGTTAGGATATTTCCATTTTCACCATTGCCCTCTAGGGGCTTCCAAATATCACTTTGCAAATTTCACAAGAACAGTCTTAGTGAACGGCTTCTGGAAGGGAAGGCTGTAACACTGTGAGATGAATTAACAGAACACAAAGCTGTTTCTCACCAATCTTCTTGCCAGTTTTTAACGGAGGATATTTCCTTCTTCACCATAGCCCTCTAAGGGATTCCAAATATCACTTTGCAAATTCCACAAGAACAGTGTAAACGAAAGACTTCTGGAGGGGAAACTGTAACTCTGTGAGATGAATTAACAGAACACAAAGCAGTTTCTCAGCTATCTTCTTTCCAGTTTTTAATGAAAGATATTTCCTTTTTCTCCATAGCCCTCTATGGGCTTCCACATATCACTTTGCAAATGCCACAAGAACAGTCTTAGCGAAAGGCTTCTTGAGGGAAAAGCTGTAACTCAGTGAGATGATTTAACAGAACACACGGCAGTTTCTCAAAAAGCTTCTTTCAAGTTTTTAACGGAAGATATTTCCTTTTTCACCATAGCCCTCTATGAGTTTTCTAATATCACTTTGCAAATTTCACTAGAATAGTCTCAGTGAACTGCTTCTTGAAGGGAAAGCTGTAACTCTGTGAGATGAACTAAAAGAACACAAAGCAGTTTATCAGAATGCTTCTTTACAATTTTTAACGGAAAATATTTCCTTTTTCACCATAGCCCTCTATGAGATTCTAAATATCACTTTCCAAATTGCAGAAGAACAGTCTTAGTGAAAGGCCTCATGAGGGGAAATATGTAACTCTTTGAGATGAATTAACAGAACACAAAGCAGTTTCACAGAAAGCTTCTTTTCGGATTTTATCTTACTATATTTCCATTTTCAACATAGCCCTTTATGGTCTTCCAAATATCACTTTGCAAATCACACAAGAACAGTCTTTTTGAAAGACTTCTTGAGGGGAAAGCTGTAACTCTCTGAGATGAATTAACAGAACACAAAGCAGTTTCTCAGAAGGCCATTTTCAGTTTTTATCTTAGGATATTTCCTTTTTCAGCATAGCCCTCAATGGGTTTCCAAAAACATTTGGCAAATTCCACAAGAACAGTCTTAGCGAAAGGATTCTGGAGGGGAAATCTGTAAATCTGTGAGTTGAATTAACAGAATACAAAGCAGTTTCTCAGAAACCTTCTTTTCGTTTTTTAATCTTAGGATATCCCCATTTTAACCATAACGCTATAGGGGTTCCAAATATCACTTTGCAAATTCCAGAAGAACAGTCTTAGCGAAAGGCTTCTTGAGGGTAAACCTGTAACTCTGTAAGATGAATTAACAGAACACAAAGCAGTTTCTCAGAAACATTCTTTCCAGTATTTAACGCAACATGTTTCCTTTTTCACCGTAGCGCTCTACGGGCTTCCAAATATCACTTTGCAAATCCCACAAGAGCAGTCTTAGCGAAAGGATTCTTGAGAAGAAAGCTGTAATTCGGTGAGATGTATTAACAGAACTCACGGCACTTTCTCAGAATGCTTCTTTCCAGTTTTTAACGGAAGATATTTTCATTTTCACCATAGCCTTCTATGGGCTTCCAAATATCACTTTGCAAATTCCACAAGAACAGTCTTAGTGAACGACTTCTTGAGGGGGAAGCTGTAACTCTTTGAGAAAAACTAACACAACACAAAGCAGTTTCTCAGACAGCTTCTTTTCGGTTTTTATCTTAGGATATTTCCATTTTCACCATAGCCCTCTATGGGCTTCCAAATATCATTTTGCAAATTTCACAAGAACAGTCTTTGTGAACGACTTCTTGAAGGGAGAGCTGTAACTCCGTGAGATGAATTAACAGAACACAAAGCAGTTTCACAGAAAGCTTCATTTGAGTTTTTATCTTTGGATGTTTTCCTTTTCACCATTGTCCTCAATGGGCCTCCAAATTTCACTTTGCAAATTCCACAAGAATAGTCTTAGTGAGCTTATTCTTGAGGGGAAAGCTGTAACTCTGTGAGATGCATTAACAGAACACAAAGCAGTTTCTCAGAAAGCTTCTCTCCAGTTTAAAACGGAGGATATTTCCTTTTATTCCATAGCCCTCTATGGGCTTCCAAATATCACTTTGCAAGTTTCACAAGAACAGTCTTAGCGAAAGGCTTCCTGAGGGGAAAGTTGTAACTCTGTGAGATGAATTAACAGAACACAAAGCAGTTTTTCAAAAAGCTTATTTTCAGTTTTTAATGGAAGATATTTCCTTTTTGAACATAACCCTCTATGGGCCTCTAAATATCACTTTGAAAATTCCACAAGAACAATATTAGCGAAAGGCTTTTAGAGGGAAATGTTGTAACTATGTGAGATGAATTAACAGAACACAAAGCAGTTTCTCAGAAAGCTTCTTTACAGTTTTTATCTTAAGATATTTCCTTTTTCACCCTAGCCCTCTATGGGCTTCCAAATATCACTTTGCAAATTCCACAAGAACAGTTTTAGCGAAAGAATTATTGAGGGGAAAGCTGTAACTCTGTGAGGTGAATTAACAGAACAAAAAGGAGTTTCTCAGAAAGCTTCTTTCCGCTTTTTAACTGAAGATATTTCCTTTTTCACCATAGCGCACTATGGGCTTCCAAATATCACTTTGCAAATCCCACTAGAACAGTCTTATCGAAAGGCTTCTTGAGGGGAAAGCTGTAATTAGGTGAGGTCTATTATCAGAACACATGGCAGTTTCTCAGAAAGCTTCTTTCCAGTTTTTAACTGAAGATATTTCCTTTTTCACCATAGCCCTCTATGGGCTTCCAAATATCACATTGCAAATTCGACAACAACAACCTCAGCGAAAGGCTTTTAGAGGGAAATGTTCTAACGCTGTGAGATGAATTTACAGAACACAAAGCAGTTTCTCAGAAAGCTTCCTTCCTGTTTTTAACGGAAAATAATTCCTGTTTTACCATAGCCCTCTATAGGATTCTAAATATCACTTTCCAAACTTCAGAAGAACAGTCTTAGTGAACGGCCTCTTGAGGTGAAATCTGTAACTCTCTGAGATGAATTAACAGAACACAAAGCAGTTTCTCAAAAAGCTTCTTTTCGAATTTTATCTTACTATATTTCCTTTTTCAACATAGCCCTCTATGGTCTTCCAAATATCACTTTGCAAATTACACTAGAACAGACTTTGTGAATGACTTCTTGAAGGGAATGCTGTAACTCTCTGAGATGAATGAACAGAACACAAAACAGTTTCTCAGAAAGCTTCTTTTCAGTTTTTATCTTAGGATATTTCCTTTTTCACCATAGCCCTCTATGGGCTTCCAAATATCACTTTGCAAATTCCAGAAAAACAGTCTTAGCGAAAGGCTTCTTGAGGGTAAAGCTGCAACACTGTAAGATGAATTAACAGAACACAAAACATTTTCTCGGCAACCTACTTTTCAGTTTTTACCTTAGGATATTTCCTTTTTCACCATAGCCCTCTATGGGATTCCAAATATCACTTTGCAAATTCCACATGAAGAGTCTTAGCGAAAGGCTTCTTGAAGGGAAAGCTGTAACTCTGTGAGATGAATTAACAGAACACAAAGAATTTTCTCACAAAGCTTCTTTCCAGTTTTTAACTGAAGATATTTCCTTTTTCACCATAGCCCTCTATGGGCTTCTAAATATCACTTTGCAAATTCCACAAGAACAGTCTTAGCGAAAGGCTTCCTTAGGGGAAAGCTGTAACTCTGTGATATGAATTAACAGAACACAAAGTAGTTTCTCAGAAAGCTTCTTTTCAGTTTTTATCTTAGGATATTTCCTTATTCACCATAGCCCTCTATGGGCTTCCAAATATCACCTTGCAAATTCCACAAGAAGAGTCTTAGCGAAAGGCTTCTTGAGATGAAAGCTGTAATCAGAAAGCTTCTTTCCAGTTTTTAATGGAAGATATTTCCTTTTACACCATAGACCTCTATGGACTTCCATATATCACTTTTCAATTCCACAAGCCCTGTCTTAGCGAAAGGCTTCTTGAGGGGAAAGCTGTAACTCTGTGAGATGAATTAACAGAACACAAAGCAGTTTCTCGGAAAGCTTCTTTCCAGTTTTTAACTGAAGATATTTCCTTTTTCACCATAGCCCTCTATCGGCTTCCAAATATCACATTGCAAATTCCACAAGAAAAGCCATCGTGAAAGTCTTCTTGAGGGGAAAGCTGTAAATCTGTGATTGAATTAACAGAACACAAAGCAGTTTCTCAGAAAGCTTCTTTTCAGTTTTTATCATAGGATATTTCCTTTTTCACCATAGCCATCTATAGGCTTCCAAATATCACTTTGCAAATTCCACAAGAACAGACTTAGTGAAACGCTTCTTGAGGGGAAAATTGTAACTCTGTGAGATGAATTAACAGAACACAAAGCAGTTTCTCGGAAAGCTTCTTTCCACTTTTTAACGGAAGAATTTCCTTTTTCACCGTAGCCCTCTATGGGTTTCCAAATATCACTTGCCAAATTCCACAAGAACAGCTTTAGCGAAAGGCTTCTTGAGGAGAAAGCTGTAACACTGTTAAATGAATTATCAGAACACAAAGCAGTTTCTCAGAAATATTCTTTTCAGTTTTTATCTTAGGATATTTCCATTTTCACCATAGTTCTCTGTGAACTTCCAAATATCACTTTGCAAATTCTACAAGAACTGTCTTATCGAAAGTCTTCTTGAGGGGAAAGCTGTAACTCTGTGAGTTGGATTAACAGAACACAAAGCTGTTTCTCAGAAAGACCCTTTACAGTTTTTAACGGAAGAAATTTCCTTTTTCACCTTAGAGCTCTATGGGCTTCCAAACATGATTTTGCACATTCCACAAGAACAGTCTTAGCGAAATGTTTCTTGAGGGGAAAGCTGTAACTCTGTGAGAAGATTTAAAAGAACACAAAGCAGTTTCTCAGAAAGCTTCTTTCCAGTTTTCAACGGAAGATATTTCCTTTTTCACCATAGCCCTCTATGGACTTCCAAATATTACTTTGCAAATTTCTCAAGGAGAGTCTTAGTGAACGGCCTCTTGAGAGGAAAGCTGTAACCCTGTGAGATGAACTAAGAGAACACAAAGTAGTTTCTGAGAAAGCTTCTTATCGGTTTTTATCTTAGGATATTTCCATTTTCACAATAGCCCTCTATGGGCTTCCAAATATCACTTTGCTAATTCCAAAAGAAGAGCCTTGACCAAAGGCTTCTTCAGGAGGAAGCTGTAACTCTGTGAGTTGAATTAACAGAACACAAAGCAGTTTCTCAGAAAGCTTCTTTTCAGTTTTTAACTTAGGATATTTCCTTTTTCTCCATATCCCTCTATGGGCTTCCAAATATCACTTTGCAAATTCCACAGTAAGAGTCTTAGGGAAATTCTTCTTGAGGGGAAAGCTGCAAGTCTGTGAGATGAATTGACAGAACAGAAAGTAGTTTCTCAGAAAGATTCTTTCCAGTTTTTAACGTAAGATATTTCCTTTTTCACCATTGCCCTCTAAGGGATTCCAAATATCACTTTGCAAATTCCACAAGAACAGTCTTAGGGAAAGGCATCTTGAGAAGAAAGCTGTAATTCTGTGAAATGAATTAACAGAACACAAAGCAGTTTCTCAGAAAGCTTCTTTCCAGGTTTTAACGGCAGATATTTCCTTTGGCACCATGGCCCTTTTTGGGCTTCCAACTATCACTTGGCAAATTCCACAAGATCAGTCTTAGAGAAAGGCTTCTTGAGGGAAAGCTGCAACTCTGTGAGATGAATTAACAGAACACAAAGCAGTTTCTCAGAAAGCTTGTTTTCTGTTTTTATCTTAGGATATTTCCTTTTTCACCAAGGTCCTCTATGGGTTTCCATATATCACTTTGCATATCCCACAAGAACAGTCTAAGGCAAAGGCTTCTTGAGGGAAAGCTGTAATTCTGTGAGATGAATTAACAGAACACAAAGCAGTTTCCCACAAAGCTTCTTTCCAGTTTTTAACGGAAGATATTTCCTTTTCCACAATAACCCTATATGGGCTTCCAAATATCACTTTCCAAATTTCACAAAAACAGTCTTAGTGAACGTCTTCTTGGGGGGAAAGCTGTAACTCTGTGAGATGAACTAACAGAACACAAAGTAGTTTATCAGAAATTTCTTTTCGGTTTTTATCTTAGTATAATTCCTTTTTTAACCATAGCCCTCTATGGGCTTCCAATTATCACTTTGCAAATTCCACATGAAGAGTCTTAGCGAAATTCTTCTTGAGGGGATAGCTGTAACTCTGTGAGATGAATTAACAGAACACAAAGCAGTTTCTCAGAAAGCTTCTTTCCAGTTATTAACTGAAGATATTTCCTTTTTCACCATAGCCCTCTATGGGCTTCCAAATATCACATTGCAAATTCCACAAGAACAGCCATCTCGAAAGTCTTCTTGAGGGGAAAGCTGTAAATCTGTGATTGAATTAACAGAAGACAAAGTAGTTTCTCAGAAAGCTTCTTTTCAGTTTTTATCTTAGGATATTTCCTAATTCACCATTGCCCTCTATGGACTTCCTAATATCACTTTGCAAATTCCACAAGAATAGTCTTAGCGAAATTCTTCTTGAGGGGAAAGCTGTAACTCTGTGAAATGAATTAACAGAACACAAAGCAGTTTCTCAGACAGCTTCTTTCGGATTTTATCTTAGGATAATTCCATTTCAAAAGAGCCCTCTATAGGCTTTGAAATATTACTTTGCCAATTCCACAAGAACAGTCTTAGCGCAGAAATTCTTGAGGGGAAAGCTGTAACTCTCTGAGATGAATTAACAGAACACAAATTAGTTTGTCAGAAAGCTTCTTTTCAGTTTTTATCTTAGGATATTTCCTTTTTGACCATACCCCCCAAGGGCTTCCAAATATCAATTTGCAAATTCCACAGGACCAGTGTTAGCGAAAATCTTCTTTACGGGTAAGCTGTAACGCAGTGAAATGAATTAACAGAACAGAAAGCAGTTTCTCAGAAAGCTTCTTTTCAGTTTTTATCTTAGAATATTTCCTTTTCCACAATAGCCCTCTATGGCCTTCCAAATATCACTTTGCAATTTCCACAATAATAGACTTAACGACAGGCTTCTTGAGGTGAAATCTGTAATTCTGTGAGATGAATTAAGAGAACACAATGCAGTTACCCAGAAAGCTTCTTTTCAGTTTTTATCTTTGGATATTTCCTTTTTCACGGTAGCCCTCTATGGGCTTTCAAATATCACTTTGCAAATTCCACAAGAACAGTCTTAGCGAAAGGCTTCTTGAGGGGACAGCTGTAACTCTTTGAGATGAATTAACAGAACACAATATAGTTTCTCGGAAATCTTCTTTCCAGTTTTTAACGGAATATATTTACTTTTTCACCATAAACTTCTATGGGCCTCCAAATATCACCTTGCAAATTGCACAAGAACAGTCTTTGCGAAAGGCTTCTTGAGGGGAAAGCTGTGACTGTGTGAGATAAATTAACAGAACACAATATAGTTTCTCGGAAATCTTCTTTCCAGTTTTTAACGGAAGATATTTCCTTTTTCAGCATAGCCCTCTATGGGCTTCCAAATATCACTTTGCAAATTTCACAAGAACAGTCTTAGTGAACGGCTTCTTGAGTGGAAAGCTGTAACTCTGTGAGATGAACTAACAGAACGAAAAGCGGTTTCTCAGAAAGCTTCTTTTCTTTTTTCAGGTTAGGATATTTCCATTTTCACCATTGAACCATAGGGGCTTCCAAATATCAATTTGCAATTTCCACAAAAACAGCCTTAGCGAAAGGCTTCTTGAGGGGAAAGCTGTAACTCTGTGAGTTGAATTAACAGAACACAAAGCAGTTTCTCAGAAAGCTTCTTTTCAGTTTTTAATTGAAGGTATTTCCTTTTTCACCATAGCCCTCTATGGGCTTCCAAATATCACTTTGCAAATTTCACAAGAACAGTCTTAGTGAATGGCTTCTTGAGGGTAAAGCTGTAACTCTATGAGATGAACTAAGAGAACACAAGGCAGTTTCTCAGAAAGATTCTTTTCGGTTTTTATCTTAGGATATTTCCATTTTCACTATAGCACTCTATGGGCTTCCGAATATCACTTTGCAAATTCCACAAGAACAGTCTTAGCGAAAGGCTTCTTAAGGGGAAAGTTCTAACTCTTTGAGGTGATTCAACAGAACACAAAGCAGTTTTTCAGAAAGCTTCTTTTCAGTTTCTATCTGAGGATACTTCCTTTTTCACCATAGCCCTCTATGGTCTTCCAAATATCACCTTGCAAATTCCACATGAACAGTCTTAGCGAAAGGCTTCTGGAGGGGAAAGCTCTAATTCGGTGAGATGTATTAACAGAAAACACGCCAGTTTCTCAGAAAGCTTCTTTCCCCTTTTTAACGGGAGATATTTCCTTTTTCACCATAGCCTTCTATGGGTTACCAAATATGAATTTGCAAATTGCACAAGAAGAGTCTTAGTGAACGCCTTCTTGAGGGGAAAGCTCAAACTCTGTGAGATGAACTAACAGAACACAAAGCAGTTTCTCAGAAAGCTTCTTTTCAGTTTTTAACGGAAGATATTCCCTTTTTCACCATAGCCCTCTATGGGCTTCGAAATTTCTCTCTGCAAATTCCACAAGAACAGTCTTAGCGAAAGGCTTCTGCAGGGACAAGCTGTAACTCTGTGAGATGAATTAACAGTACACAAAGCAGTTTCTCAGAAACCTTCTGTTCAGTTTTTATATTAGGATATTTTCTTTTTCACCATAGCCATCAAATGGCTCCAAATATCACTTTGCAAATTCCACAAGAACAGTCTTAGCGAAAGGCTTCTTGAAGGGAAAGCTGTAACTCTGTGAGTTGAATTAAGAGAACACATAGTAGTTTCTCAGAAAGATGCTTTCCAGTTTTAAACTGAAGGTATTTCCTTTTTCAGCATAGCTCTCTACAGGCTTCCAATATCACTTTGCAAATTTCACAAGAACAATCTTAGCGAACGGTTTCTTGAGGGTAAAGCTGTAACTCTGTGAGATGAACTAACAGAACACAAGGAGATTCTCAGAAAGCTTTTTTTCGATTTTTATCTTAGGTTATTTCCATTTTCACCATAGCCATCTACGGGCTTCCAAATATCACTTTGAAAACTTCACAACAGCCTTAGCAAAAGACTTCTTGAGGTGAAAGCTCTAATCTGTGAGAGGAATTAACAGAACACAAAGCAGTCTCTCAGAAAGCTTCTTTGCAGTTTTTAATGGAAGATATTTCCTTTTTCACCATAGCCCTCTACGGGCTTCTAAGATCACTTTGCAAATTCCACAAGAACAGTCTTAGCGAAAGGCTTCGGGAGAGCAAAGCTGTAATTTTGTGAGATGTACTAACAAAACACAAAGCAGTTTCTCAGAAAGCTTCTTTTCGGTTTTTAACGGAATAAATTTCCTTTTTCATTATAGCCCTCTCTGGGCTTCCAAATTTCACTTTGCAAATTCCACAAGAACAGTCTTACGGAAAGGCTTCTGGAGGGGAAAGCTGTAAATCTGTGAGATGAATTAACAAAACACAAAGCAGTTTCTCAGAAAGCTTCTTTTCAGTATTTATCTTAGGATATTTCCATTTTCACCATAGCTCTCTCTGGACTTCCAAATATCACTTTGCAAATTCCACAAGAACAGTGATGGCGAAAGGTTTCTGGATGGGACAGCTGTAACTCTGTGAGATGAATTAAGAGAACACAAAGCAGTTTCCTAGGATGCTTCTTTCCAGTTTTTAACGCAAGATATTTCCTTTTTCGCCTTAGCCCTCTAAGGGATTCCAAATATCACTTTGCAAATTCCACATGAACAGTCTTAGCGAAAGGCTTCTTGAGGGCAAAGCTGTAACTCTGGAGATGAAATAACAGAACACAAAGCAGTTTCTCAGAAAGCTTCTTTTCAGTTTTTTCCTTAGGATATTTCCTTTTTCACCGTAGCAGTCTATGGACTTCCAAATATCACTTTGCATATTCCAAAAGAACAGTCTTAGTGATCAGCTTCATGATAGGAAAGCTGTAATTCTGTGAGATTAATTAACGGAACACAAAGCAGTTTCTCAGAAAGGTTCTTTCCAGTTTTTAACGGAAGATATTTCCTTTTTCACCATAGCCCTCTATGGGATTACAAATATCAGTTTGCAAATTTCACAAGAATAGTCTTAGTGAAGGGCTTCTAGAGGGGAAAGCTGTAACACTGTGAGATGAACTAACACAACACACAGCAGTTTCTCAGACAGCTTCTTTTCGGTTTTTATCTTTGGATATTTCCATTTTCAAAATAGCCCTCCATGGGCTTCCAAATATCACTTTGCAAATTCCACAAGAACAGTCTAAAAGAAAGGCTTCTTGAGGGGAAAGCTATAACTCCGTGAGATGAATTAAGAGGACTCAATGCACTTTCTCAGAAAGCTTCTTTTCGGTTTTTATCGTAGGATATTTCCTTTTTCACCATAGCCCTCTATGGGCTTCCAAATATCACTTTGCACATTCCACAAGAACACTCTTAATGAATGGCTTTTTGAAGGGAAAGCTGTAACTCAGTCAGATGAAATAGCAGAACACAAAGCAGGTTCTCAGAAAGCTTCGTTCCGGTTTTTAATGGAAGATATTTCCTTTTTCACCATTGCCCTCTGTGGGCTTCCAAATATCACATTTCAATTTCCACAAGAACAGTCTCAGCGAAAGGCTTCTGGAGGGTAAAGCTGTATGTCTGTGAAATGAATTAACAGAACAGAAAGCAGATTCTCAGAAAGCCTCCTTTCAGTTTTTTTCTTAGGAAAGGTCCTTTTACACCGTAGCCCTCTATTGGCTACTAAATATCACCTCCTAAATTCCACAAGAACAGTATTAGCGAAAGACTTCTTGCGGGGAAAGCTGTAACTCTGTGAAATGAATTATCAGAACACAAAGCAGTTTCTCAAAAAGCTTCTTTCCAGTTTTTAATGGAAGGTATTTCCATTTCCACCATAGCCCTCTTAGTGCTTCCATATATAACTTAAAAATTCCACAAGAACTGTCCTACCGAAAGGCTTCTTGAGGGGAAAGCTGTACCACTGTGAAATGAATTCACAGAACACAAAGAGGTTTCTCAGAAAGCTTTCTTCCAGTTTTTAACGGAAGATATTTCCTTTTTCACCATAGACCTCTATGAGCTTCCAAATATCACTTTGCAAATTCCAGAAGAACAGTCCTAGCGAAAGGCTTCTTGAGTGAAAAGCTGTATTCAGAAAGTTTCTTTCGAATTTTTAACTGAAGATATTTCCATTTTCCCCAAAGCCCTCTATGGACTTCCAAATATCACTTTGCAAATTCCACAAGAACAGTCTTAGTGATCAGCTCCTTGAGGGGAAAGCTATAACTCCATGAGATGAATTAAGAGAACAGAATGCAGTTTCTCAGAAAGCTTCTTTTCGGTTTTTATCGTAGGATATTTAATTTTTCACCGTAGCCCTCAAAAGGCTTCCAAATATCACTTTGCACATTCCACAAGAACAGTCTTAATGAATGGTCTTTTGAGGGGAATGCTGTAACTCTGTGAGATGAAATAACAGGACACAAAGCAGTTTCATAGAAAGCTTCTTTCCGGTTTTTAACGGAAGATATTTCCTTTTTCACCAAAATTGTCTAAGGGCTTCCAGATATCAGTTTGCAAATTCCACAAGAACAGTCTTGGCGAAAAGCTTCCTGAGTGGAAAGCTGTAACTCTGTGAGATGAATTAACAGAACACAAAGCAGTTTCTCAGAAAGCTTCTTTTCTGATTTAATGGAAGATATTGCTTTTTCACCGTACCCCTCTATGGGCTTCAAATTTCACTTTGCAAAATCCACAAGAACATTGTTAGCCAATGGCTTCTTGAGGGTAAAGCTGTAACTCTGTAAGATGAATTAACAGAACACTAAGCAGTTTCTGAGAAAGCTTCTTTTCAGTTTTTATCTTAGGATACTTCCTATCTCACCATAGCCCTCTATGGGCTTCCAAATATCACTTTGCAAATTTCACAAGAACAGTCTTAGCGAAAGGCTTCTTGAGGGGAAAGCTGTAACTCTGTGAGATGAATTAACATAACACAAAGCAGTTTCTCAGAAAGCTTCTTTCCAGATTTTAACTGAACAGATTTCCTTTTTCACCATAGCCCTCTATGGGCTTACTAATATCACTTTTCAAATCCCACAAGAACAGACTTAGTGAAAGGCTTTTTGAGGGAAAAGCTGTAACTCTGTGAGATGAATTAACAGAACACAAAGCAGTTTCTCAGAAAGCTTCTTTCCAGTTTTTAACTGAAGATAACTTCTTTTTAACCATAGCCCTCTATGGGCTTCCAAATATCACTTTGCATATTCCACAAGAAAAGTCTTAGCGAAAGGCTTCTTGAGGGGAAAGCTGTAACTCTGTGAGATGAATTAACAGAACACAAAGCAGATTCTCAGAAAGCTTCTTGTCAGTTTTTAACTGAAGATATTTCCTTTTTCACCAAAGCCCTCTATGGGCTTCCAAATATCACTTTGCAAATCCCAGAAGAAGAGTCTTAGCCAAAGACTACTTCTGTGGAAAGCTGTAACTTCGTGAGATGTATTAACAGAACACACGGCAGTTTCTCAGAGAGCTTCTTTCCAGATTTTAACGGAAGATATTTCCTTTTACACCATAGCCCTCTATCGGCTTCCAAATATCACTTTTCAAATTTCACAAAAACAATCTTAGTGAACGACTTCTTGCAGGGAAAGCTGTAACTCTGTGAGATGAACTAACAGAACACAAAGAAGTTTTCAGAAAGCTTCTTTTCGGTTTTCATCTTAGGATATTTGCATTTTCACCATAGCCCTATGGGCTTCAAAATATCACTTTGCAAATTACACAAGAACAGTCTTAGCGAAATTCTTCTTCAGGGTAAAGCTGTAACCCTTTGAGATGAATTATCAGAACACAAAGTAGTTTCTCAGAAAGCTTCTTTCCAGTTTTTAACTGAAAATATTTCCTTTTTCACCATATCCCTGCATGGGCTTCCACTATCACTTTGCAAATTCCACAAAAACAGCCTTAGCGTAAGGCTACTTGAGGGGAATGCTGTAATTCTGTGAGTTGAATTATCAGAACACAAAGTACTTTCTCAGAAAGCTTCTTTTCAGATTTTATCTTAGGCTATTTCTTTTTTCACCACAGCCCTCTATCAGCTTCCAAATATCACTTTGCAAATTCCACAAGAACACTCTTAGTGAACGGCTTCCCGAGAAGAAAGCTGTAACTCTGTGAGATGAATTAACAGAACACAAAGCAGTTTCTCAGAAATCTTCTTTCCAGTTTTTAACGGAACATATTTACTTTTTCACCACAGCCCCCTATTGGCTTCCAAATATCACTTTGCAATTTCCAGAAGAACAGTCTTTGCGGAGGGCTTCTGGAGGGGAAGGTTTTAACTCTGTGAGATGAATTAAGAGAACACAAAGCAGTTACTCAGAAATCTTCTTTCCAGTTTTTAACAGAAGATATTTCCTTTTTCACCATAGCCCTTTATGGGCTTCCAAATATCACTTTGCCAATTCCACAAGAACAGCCTTAGCGAAAGGCTTCTTGAAGGGAAAGCTGTAATTCTGTGAGATGAATTAATAGAACACAAAGTAGTTTCTCAGAAAGCTTCTTTCCAGTTTTTAACGGAGGATATTTCCTTTTTCACCATAGCCCTCTATGGGCTTCGAATAATAGCTTTGCAAATTCCAGAAGAACAGCCTTACGGAAAGGTTTCTGGAGGGGAAAGCTGTAATTCTGTGAGATGAATTAACAGAACACAAAGCAATTTCTAAGAAAACTTCTTTCCAGGTTTTAACTGAAGAAATTTTCTTTTTCACAATTGCCCTCTATGGGATTCCTAATATCACTGTGCAAATACCACAAAAACAGTATTCGCGAAAGGCTTCTTGAGGGGAAAGCTGTAACTCCGTGAGGTGTATTAACAGAACACACGGCAGTTTCTCAGAAATCTTCTTTCCAGTTTTTAACGGAAGATATTTCCTTTTTCACCATTGCCCTCTATGGGCTTCCAAATATCACTTTGCAAATTCCAATAGAACAGTCTTAGCCAACAGCTTCTTGAGGGGAAAGCTGTAACTCGGTGAAGTGTGAACAGAACACACAGCAGTTTCTCTGAAAGCTTCTTTCCAATATTTAACGGAAGATATTTCCTTTTTCACCATAGCCCTCTAAGGGTTTTCAAATATCACTTTGCAAATTTCACAAGAACAGTTTTAGTGAACGGCCTCTTGAGGAGAAAGCTGAAACTCTGTGAGATGAACTAACAGAACACAAAGCGGTTTCTCAGAGCGCTTCTTTTCGGTTTTTAGCAGAAGATATTTCGTTTTTCACCATAGCCCTCTATGGGCTTCCAAATATCACTTTTCAAATTCCACAAGAACAGTCTTAACGAAGGGCTTCTGGAGGGGAAAGTTGTAACTCTGTGAGATAAATTAACAGAACACAAAGCAGTTTCTCAGAAAGCTTCTTTCCAGTTTTAAACTGAAGAAATTTCCTTTCTCACCATAGCGCTCTATGGGCTTCCAAATATCACTTTGCAAATCGCACAAGAACAGTCTTAGCGAAAGGCTTCTTGAGCGGAAAGCTGTAAATCTGGGAGATGAATTAACAGAACACAAAGCAATTTCTCAGAAAGCTTCCTTTCATTTTTTACCTTAGGTAATTTCCTTTTTCACCATACCCCTCTATTGGCTTCCAAATATCACTTTGCAAATTCCACAAGAAGAGACTTTGCGGAGGGCTTCTGGAGGGGAAAGTTGTAACTCTGTGAGATGAATTAACGGAACACAAAGCAGTTTCTGAGAAATCTTCTTACCAGTGTTTAACGGAAGATATTTCCGTTTTCACCTTAGCCCTCTATTTGCTTCCAAATATCACTTTGCATATTCCACAAGAAAAGTCTTAGCGAAAGGCTTTTTGAGGTAAAAGCTGTAACTCTGTGAGATGAATTCACAAAACACAAAGCAGTTTCTCAGAAAGCTTCTTTCCAGTTTTTAAATGAAGAAATTTCCTTTTTCCGCATAGCCCTCTAGGGGCTTCCAAATACCACTTTGCAAATCCCACAAGAACCCTTTTAGCGAAAGGCTTCTTGAGGGTAAAGCTCTAACTCTGTGAGATGAATTAACAGAACAGAAAGCAGTTTCTCAGCATGCTTCTACCCACAGTTTAACTGAAGATATTTCCTTTTTCACCATAGCCCTCCAGGGGCTTCCAAATATCACTTTGCAAATCCCACAAGAGCAGTCTTAGCGAAAGGCTTCTTGAGGGGTAAGCTGTAACTCGGTGAGGTGTATTAACAGAACACATGGTCGTTTCTCAGAAAGCTTCTTTCCAGTTTTTAACGGAAGACATTGCCTTTTTCACCACAGCCTCCTATGGGTTTCCAAATATCACTTTGCAGATTTCACAAGAGCAGTCTTAGTGAACGACTTCTTTAGGGGAAAGCTCTAACTCTGTGAGATGAATTAAGAGAACCCAAAGCCGTTTCTCAGAAAGCTTGTTTTCAATTTTTATCTTAGGATATTTCCTTTTTCACCATAGCCATCTATGGGCTTCCAAATATCTCATTACAAATTCCACAAGAAGAGTTTTAGTGAAAGGCTTCTTGAGGGGAAAGCTGTAACTCGGTGAGATGTATTACACCAACACATGGCAGTTTCTCAGAAAGCTTCTTTCCTGTTTTTAACTGAGGTTATTTCCTTTTTCACCATCGCCCACTATGGGCTTCCAATTATCACTTTGCAATACTCTGGTTTCTCTTCAGATCGTAGAAATCTTTCGCCTTTTACCAAATATCACTTTGCAAATTCCACAAGAACAGTCTTAGGGAAAGGGTTCTGGAGGGGAAAGCTGTAACTCTGTAAGGCAAATCAACAGAACACAAAGCAGTTTCTCATACAGCTTATTTCCAGTTCTTAACTGAAGATATTTCCTTTTTCACCATAGCCCTCTATGGGCTTCCAAATATCACAGTGCAAATCCCACAAGAACAGTCTTAGCGAAAGGCTTCTTGAGGGTAAAGCTGTAATCGGTGAGGTGTATTAACAGAACACACTGCAGTTTCTCAGAAAGCTTCTTTCCAGTTTTTATCGGAAGATATTTCCTTTCTCACCATAGCCCTCTATGGGCTTCCAAATATCACTTTGCAAGTTCCACTAGAACAGCCTTAGCGAACGGCTTCTTGAGGGGAAAGCTGTAACACGGTGGATGTATTTACAGAACACACGGCAGTTCCTCTGAAAACTTCTTTCCCGTTTTTAACGGAAGATATTTCCCTTTTCACCGTAGCACTGTATGGGTTTGCAAATATCAATTTGCAAATTTCAGAAGAATAGTCTTAGTGGGGCACCTTGAGGGCAAAACTGAAACTCTGTGAGATGAACTAACAGAACAAAACGCAGTTTCGCAGAAAGCTTCCTTTCGAATTTATCTTAGGATATTTCCATTTTCACCATAGCCCTCTATGGGCTTCCAAATATCACTTTGCGAATTCCACAAGAACAGTGTTATCGAAAGGCTTCATGAGGGGAAAGCTGTAACACTTTGAGATGAATTAACAGAACACAAAGTAGTTTCTCAGAAAGTTTCTTTCCAGTTTTTAACTGAAGATATTTCCTTTTTCATCATGGCCCTCTATGGGCTTACAAATATCACTTTGCAAATTCCACAACAACAGCCGTAGTGAAAGGCTTCTTGAGTGGAAAGCTGTAACTCTGTGAGATGAATTAACAGAACTCAAAGCAGGTTCTCAGAAAGCTTCTTTTCAATATTTAACCGAAGATATTTCCTTTTTCACCGTAGCCCTCTATAAGCTTTCAAATATCACTTTGAAATGCCACAAGAACAGTCTTTGCTGAAGGCTTCTGTAGGGGAAAGTTGTAACTTGGTGAGGTATATTAACAGAACACACGACATTTTCTCAGAAAGCTCCTTTACAGTTTTTAATGGAAGATTTTTTTTTTTCACCATAGCCCCCTACGGGATTCCAAATATCACTTTGCAAATTCCAGAAGAACAGTCTTAGCGAAAGGCTTCTGCAGTGGAAAGCTATAACTCGGTGAGATGTATTAACAGAACACACGGCAATTTCTCAGAAAGCTTCTTTCCAATTTTTTAACGTAAGATATTTCCTTTTTCACCATAGCCCTGTATGGGTTTCCAAATATCAATTTGCAAATTTCACAAGAATAGTCTTAGTGGTGCTTCTTGAGTGGAAAGCTGAAACTCTGTGAGATGAACTATCAGAACACAAAGAACTTTATCAGAAAGCTCCTTTTCGGTTGTTAACTGAAGATATTTCCTTTTTCACTATTGCCCTCTATGGGATTACAAATTTCATTTTTCAAATTCTACAAGAACAGTCTTAGTGAACGGCTTCTTGAGGGGAAACATGCAAGTCTGTGAGATGAATTAACAGAACACAAAGCAGTTTCTCAGAAAGCTTCTTTTCAGTTTTTATCTTAGGATATTTCTTTTTTCACCACAGCCCTCTGCGGGTTCCAAATATCACTTTGCAAATTCCACAGGAACAATCTTAGTGAAAGGATTCTAGAGGGGAAAGCTGTAACACTGTGAGATGAATTAACAGAACACAAAGCAGTCTCTAAGAAATCTTCTTTCCAGTTTTTAACGGAAGATTATTCCTTTTTCACCATAGCCTTCTATGGGCTTCCAAATATCAATTTGTGAATTCCATAAGACGAGTTTTAACGAAAGGTTTCTGGAGGGAAAAGCTGTATCTCTGTGAGATGAATTAACAGAACACAAAACAGATTCTCAGAAACCATCTTTCCAGTTTTTATCTTAGGATATTTCCTTTTTCACCATAGCCCTCTATGGGCTTCCAAATATCACTTTGCAAATTTCACAAGAACAGTCTTAGCGAAAGGCTTCTTGAGGGGAAAGCTGTAACACTCTGAGATGAAATAAAAGAACACAAAGCATTTTCTCGGAAAGATTCTTTCCAGTATTTCACGGAAGACATTTCCTTTCTCACCTTAGTCCTCTATGGGCTTCCAAATATCACTTTGAAAGTTCCACAAGAACAGTCTTAGCGAAAGTCTTCTTGAGGGGTAAGCTGTAACTCTGTGTGTTGAATTAACAGAACACAAAGCAGTTTCTCAGAAAGCTTCTTTCCAGTTTTTCACGGAAGATATTACCTTTTTTACCAAAGACCTCCACGGGCTTCCAAATATCACTTTTCAAATCCCACAAGAACAGCCTTAGCGAAAGGCTTCTTTTGGGAAAAGCTGTAACTCGGTCACATGTAAGAACAGAACACACGGCAGTTTCTCAGAATCCTTCTTTCCAGTTTTTAAGGGAAGATATTTCCTTTTTCACCATAGCCCTCTATGATATTCTAAATATCACTTTGTAGTTTTCACAAGAACACTCTTATTGAACGACTTCTTGCGGGGAAAGCTGTAACTCTATGAGATGAAATAACAGAACACAAAGCAGTTTCTCTGAAAGCTTCTTTTCGGTTTTTATCTTAGGAAATTTCCATTTTCAACATAGCCCTCTATGGGCTTCCAAATATCACTTTGCATAATCCAAAGGATCAGTGTTATCGAAAGGCTTCTGGAGAGAAAAGCTGTAAGTCTGTGAGATGTATTAACAGAACACATGGCAATTTCTCAGAAAGCTTCTTTCAAGTTTTTAACGGAAGATATTTCCTTTTTCACCTTAGCCCTCTATGGGGTTCAAAATATTAATATGCAAATTTCACAAGAATAGTCTTAGTGAACGGCTTCTGTAGGGGAAAGCTGAAACTCTGTGAGATTAACTAACAGAACACAAAGCAATTTCTCAGAAAGATTCTTTTCGGTTTTTAACGGAAGATATTTCCTTTTTCACCATGGTCCTCTAAGGGCTTCCAAATGTCACTTTGCAAATTCCACTAGAACAGTCTTAGCGAAAGGCTTCTTGAGGGAAAGCTGTAACTCTGTGAGATGAATTAACAAAACACAAAGCAGTTTCTCAGAAATCTTCTTTCCAGTTTTTAACAGGGGATATTTCCTTTTTCACCATAGCCTTCTATGGGCTTCCAAATATCACTTTGCAAATTACACAAGAACAGTCGTAGCGAAAGTCTCCTTGATGGGAAAGGTGTAACTCTGTGAGATGAATTAACAGAACACAAACCGTTTCTCAGAAAGCTTCTTTCCAGTTTTCAACTGAAGATATTTCCTTTTTCACCAGAGCCCTCTATGGGCTTCCAAATATCACCTTGCAAATTCCACAAGAACAGTCTTAGCGATTCGCTTCTAGAGGGAAAAGCTGTAACTCTGTGAGATGAATTAAGAGAACACAAAGCAGCTTCTCAGAAAGATTCTTTCCATTTTTTAACTGAAGATATTTCCTTTTTCACCATAGCCGTCTATTGGCTTCAAAATATCACTTTGCCAATTTCACAAGAACAATCTTAGCGATAGGTTTCTTGAGGGGAAAGGTATAACTCGGTGAGATGTATTAACAGAACACACGGCAGTTTCTCAAAATGCTTCTTTCCAGTTTTTAACAGAAGATATTTCCTTTTTCACCATAGCCCTCTATGGACTTCCAAATATTACTTTTCAAATTTCACAATAACAGTCTTAGTGAACGACTACTTGAGGGGAAAGCTTTAATTCTGTGAGATGAAGTAACAGAACACAAAGTAGTTTATAAGAAAGCATCCTTTTCAGTTTTTATCTTAGGATATTTCCTTTTTCACCATAGCCCTCTATGGGCTTCCAAATATCACTTTGCAAATTCCACAAGAACAGTCTTAGCGAAAGGCCTCTTAACGGAAAAGTTGTAACTCTGTGAGATGAATTAACAGAACACAAAGCAGTTTCTCAGAAAGCTTCTTTTCGGTTTTTAATTTAGGATATTTCCTTTTTCACCGTAGCCCTCTATGGGCTTCCAAAGATCACTTTGCAAATTCCAAAAGAACAGTCTTAGCGAAAGGCTTCTTGAGGGAAAGCTGTAACTCTCTGAGATGAATTAACAGAACACAAAGCAGTTTCTCAGAAATCTTCTTTGCAGTTTTAAACAGAAGATATTTCCTTTTTCACCACAGCATTCTATGGGCTTCCAAATATCACTTTGAAAATTTCACAAGAACAGTCTTAGCGAAAGACTTCTTGAGGCGAATGTAGTAACTCTGTGAAATGAAATAACAGAACACAAAGGAGTTTCTCAGAAAGCTTCTTTCCAGATTTTAACTGAAAATATTTCCTTTTTCACCATAGCCCTCTATGGGATTCCAAATATCACTTTGCAAATTTCCCAAGAACAGCCTTAGCGAAAGGCTTCTTGAGGGGAAAGCTGTAACTCATTGAGATGTATTAACGTAACACAGGGCAATTTCTCAGAATGCTTCTTTCCAGTTTTTAACGGAAGATATTTACTTTTTCACCCTAGCCCTCTATGGGCTTCAAAACATCACTTTTCAAATTTCACAAGAACAGTCTTAGCGAAAGGCTTCTTGAGGGGAAAGTCGTAACTCTGTGAGTTGAATTAACAGAACACAAAGCAGGTTCTCAGAAAGCTTCTTTCCAGTTTTTATCTTAGAATATTTCCTTTTTCTCCATAGTCCTCTATGGGCTTCCAAATATCACTTTGCAAATTCCACAAGAAGAGTCTTAGTCAAAAGTTTCTTGAGGGGAAGCTGTAACTCTCTGAGATGAATTAACAGAACACAAAGCAGTTTCTCAGAAAACTTCCTTCCAGTTTTTAACCGAAGATATTTCCTTTTCCACCATAGCCCTCTATGGACTTCCAAATATGACTTTGAATATCCCACAAGAACATTCTTAGCGAAGGCTTCTTGACTGGAAAGCTGTAACTCGGTCAGATGTATAATTAAGAGAACACACGGCAGTTTTTCAGAAAGCTTCTTTTCAATTTTTAACTGAAGATATTTCCTTTTTCACCATAGCCCTCTATGGGTTCCAAATATCAATGTGTAAATTCCACAACAACAGTCTAAGCGAAAGGCTTCTAGAGGGGGAAGCTGTAACTCTTCGAAATGAATTAACAGAACACAAACAAATTTCTCAAAACCTTCTTTTCAGTTTTTATCTGTAGATATTTCCTTTTTCACCATAGCACACTATGGGCTTCCAAATATCACTTTGTTAATCCCACAAGAACAGTCTTAGTGAAAGGCTTTTTGAGGAAAAAGCTGTAACTCTGTGAAATGAATTAACAGAACACAAAGCAGTTTCTCCTGAAAGCTTCTTTAAAGTTTTTAACGGAACATATTTCCTTTGTCACCATAGCCCTCTATGGGCTTCCAAAAATCACTTTGCAAATTCCACAAGAACAGTCTTAGCGAAAGGCTTCTGGAGGGATAAGCTGTAACTCTGTGAGATGAATTAACAGAACACAAAGCAGTTTCTCAGAAAGCTTATTTTTAGTTTATATCTTAGGATATTTCCTTTTACACCATAGCCCTCAATGGGCTTCCAAATATCACTTTACAAATTCCACAAAAACAGTCTTATCGAAAGGCTTCTTGAGGAAAAAGCTGTAACTCTGTGAGAGGAATTAACAGAACTCAAAGCAATTTCTCAGAAATCTTCTTTCCAGTTTTTAACAGAATATATTTACTTTTTCACCATAACCCTCTATGGGCTTCCGAATATCACTTTGCAAATTCCACAAGAACAATCTTAGCGAAAGGCTTCTTGAGGGGAAAGCTGTGACTGTGTGAGATGAATTAACAGAACACAATTCAGTTTCTCGGAAATCTTCTTTCCAGTTTTTAACGGAAGATATTTCCTTTTTCACCATAGCCCTCTACGGGCCTCCAAATAGCACTTTGCAAATTTCACAAGAACAGTCTTAGTGAACGGCTTCTTGAGTGGAAAGCTGTAACTCTGTGAGATGAAATAACAGAATGAAAAGCAGTTTCTCAGAAAGCTTCTTTTCTTTTTTTTAACTTAGGATATTTCCATTTTCAGCATTGCCCTCTAGGGGCTTCCAAATATCACTTTGCAAATCCCACAAGAACAGTCTTACCGAAAGGCTTCTTGAGGTGAAAGCTGTAACTCGGTGAGATATATTAATGGAACAAACGGCAGTTTCCCACAATGCTTCTTTCCAGTTTTTACCCGTAGTTATTTCCTTTTTCACCATAGCCCTCTATGGGCTTCCAAATATCACTTTACAAATTTCACAAGAATGGTCCTAGTGAAGGGTTTCTTGAGGGGAAAGCTGTAACTCTGTGAAATGAATTAACAGAACACAAAGCAAATTCTCAGAAAGCTTCTTTTCAGTTTCTTTCTAAGGATATAACCTCTTTCATCATAGTCCTCTATGGGCTTCCACATATCACTTTGCAATTTCCACAGGAACAGTCTTAGTTAAAGGCTTCTTGAGGTGAAAGCTTTAACTCGGTGAGATGTATTAGCAAAACACACGGCAGGTTCTCAAAAAACTTCTTTCTAGTTTTTAACGGAAGATATTTCCTTTTTCACCATAGCCCTCTATGGGTTTTGAAATATCACTTTGCAAATTTCACAAGAATAGTGTTAGTGAACGGCTTCTTGAGGAGAAAGTTGAAACTCTGTGAGATGAACTAACAGAACAGAAAGCAGTTTCTCAGAGAGCTTCTTTTCAGGTTTTTTCTTAGGAGATTTCCTTTTTCACCATAGCCCTCTATAGGCTTCCTATATCACTTTGCAAATTCCACAAAAACAGTCTTATCGAAAGGCTTCTGGAGGGAAAAGCTGTAACACTGTGAGATGAATTATCAGAACGTAAAGCAGTTTCTCAGAAAGATTCTCTTCAGTTTTTATCTTAGGATATTTCCTTTTTCACCGTAGCCCATTATGGCCTTCCAAATATCACTTTGCAAATTAAACAAGAACACTGTTAGCGAAAGGCTTCTAGAGGGGAAAGCTGTAACTCTGTTAGATGAATTAACAGACTACAAAGAAGTTTCTCAGAAATCTTCTTTCCAGTTTTTAACGGAAGATATTTCCTTTTTCACCATAGCCTTCTAAATGCCTCCAAATATCACCTTGCAAATTCCACAAGAACAGTCTTAGCGAAAGGCTTCTTGAGGGGAAAGCTGTGACTCTGTGAGATGAATTAACAGAACACAATGCAGTTTCTCAGAAATCTTCTTTCCAGTTTTTAATGGAAGATATTCCTTTTTCACCATAGCTGTCTACGGGCTTCCAAATATCACTTTGGAAATTTCACAAGAACACTCTTAGTGAACTGCTTCTAGAGTGGAAAGCTGTAACTCTGTGAGATGAGCTAACAGAAAAAAAAGCAGTTTCTCAGAAAGCTTCTTTTCTTTTTTTTATCTTAGGATATTTCCATTTTCACCATTGCCCTCTAAGGGCTTCCAAATATCACTTTGCAATTTCCACAACAACAGCCTTAGCGAAAGGCTTCTTTAGAGGAAAGCTCAACCTCAGTGAGTTAATTAACAGAATACAAAGCAGTTTCTCAGAAACCTTTATTTCAGTTTTTAACTGAAGATATTTCCTTTTTCACCGAAGCCCTCTATGGGATTCCAAATATCACTTTGCAAATCCTACAAGAACAGTCTTAGCGAAAGGCTTTTTGAGGGGAAAGCTGTAACTCGGTGAGATGTATTAACACAACACACAGCAGTTTCTCAGAATTCTTCTTTCCAGTTTTTAACGCAAGATATTTAATTTTTCACCATAGCCCTCTACGGGCTTCCAAATAATTCTTAGCAAATTACACAAGAACAGCCTTAGTGAACAACTTCTTGAGTTGAAAGCTGTAAATCTGTGAGATGAACTAACAGAATACAATGCAGTTTCACAGAAAGCTACTTTTTTTTTTTTTATCTTATGATAATTCCATTTTCACCATAGCCCTGTATGGGTTTCCAAATATCATTTTGCAAATTACACAAGAACAGTCTTAGCGAAAGGCTTCTTGAGGGGAAAGCTGTAACTCTGTGAGATGAATTAACAGAACACAAAGGAATTTCTCAGAAATCTTCTTTCCAGTTTTTAACGGAAGATATTCCTTTTTCACCATAATCCTCTAAGGGCTTCCAAATATCACTTTGGAAGTTCCACAAGAACAGTCTTAGCGACAGGCTTTTGAGGGGAAAGCTGTAAATCTGTGAGTTGAATTAAGAGAACACAAGGTAGTTTCTCAGAAAGCTTCTTTCCAGTTTTTAACTGAAGATATTTCCTTTTTCACCATAGTCCTCTAAGGGCTTCCAATATCACCTTGCAAGTTTCACAAGAACAGTCTTAGCGAAAGGCTTCTGGAAGGGAAAGCTCTAATTCGGTGAGATGTATTAACAGAAAACACACCAGTTTCTCAGAAAGCTTATTTCCCCTTTTTAACGGGAGATATTTCCTTTTTCACAATAGCCCTCTATGGGTTTCCAAATATGAATTTGCAAATTGTGCAAGAATAGTCTTAGTGAACGGCTTCTTGAGGGGAAAGCTCAAACTCTGTGAGATGAACTAACAGAACACAAAGCAGTTTCTCACAAAGCTTCTTTTCGGTTTTTAATGGAAGATATTCCCTTTTTCACCATAGCCTTCTATGGGCTCCGAAATTTCACTTTGCAAATTCCACAAGAACAGTCTTAGCGAAAGGCTTCTGCAGGGACAACCTGTAACTCTGTGAGATGAATTAACATACACAAAGCAGCTCTCAGAAAGCTTCTGGTCAGTTTTTATCTTAGGATATTTCCTTTTTCCCAATAGCATTCTAAGGGCTCCAAATATAACTTTACAAATTCCACAAGAACAGTCTTAGTGAACGGCTTCTTGAAGGGAAATCTGTAACTCTGTGAGTTGAATTAAGAGAACACAAAGTAGTTTCTCAGTAAGCTACTTTCCAGTTTTTAACTGAAGACATTTCTTTTTCACCATAGCCCTCTATGGGATTCCAATATCACTTTGCAAATTTCACAAGAACAGTCTTAGTGAACGGCTTCTTGAGGGTAAAGCTGTAACTGTGTGAGATGAACTAACAGAACACAAGGCAGTTTCTCAGAAAGATTCTTTTCGATTTTTATCTTAGGATATTTCCATTTTCACCATAGCCATCTATGGGCTTCCAAATATCACCTTGCAAATACCACAAAAACAGACTTAGCGACAGGCCTCTTGAGGGGAAAGCTGTAACTCTGTGAATTGAATTAACAGAAAATAAAGAAGTTTCTCAGAAAGCTTCTTTTCAGTTTTTATCTTAGGGTCTTTCCTTTTTCACCATAGCCCAAAATGGGCTTCGAAATATCACTTTGCAAATTCCACAAGAACAGTCTTAGCGAAAGACTTCTGGAGGGGAAAGCTGTAACTCTGTGAGATGAATTAACAGAACACAAAGCAGTTTCTCAGAAGTCTTCTTTCCAGTTTTTAACGGAAGATATTTCCTTTTTCACCGTAGCTCTCTCTGGGCTTCCAAATATCACTTTGCAAATTCCACAAGAACAGTCTTAGCGAAGGGCTTCTGGAGGGGAAAGCTGTAACTCTGTGAGACGACTTAACAGGACAGAAAGCAGTTTCTCAGAAAGCTTTTTTCCAGTTTTTAACGGAAGATATTTCCTTTTTCACCATATCCCTGTCTGGGCTTATAAATATCACTTTGCAACTTACACAAGAACAGTCTTCGCGAAAGGCTTCTTGAGGGTAAGGCTTTAACTCTGTGAATTGAATTAACAGAACCAAACGGAGTTTCTGAGAAAGCTTCTTTCCAGTTTTTAATGGAAGATATTTCCTTTTTCACAATAGCGCTCTATGGGCTTATAAATATTACTTTGCAAATTACATAAGAACAGTCTTTGCGAAAGGTTTCTTGACGGTAAAGCTGTAACTCTGTGAGATGAACTAACAGAACACAAAGCAGGGTCTCAGAAAGCCTCTTTCCAGGTTTTAACCTAAGATATCTCGTTTTTCACCATAGCCCTCTATCCACTTCCAAAAATCACTTTGCAAATTCCACAAGAACAGTGTTATCGAAAGGCTTCTTGAGTGGAAAACTGTAACTCTGTGAGATGAATTAACAGAACACAACGCAGTTTCTCAGAAAGCTTCTTTCCAGTTTTTAAATGAAGATATTTCCTTTTTCACCATAGCCCTCTATGGGCTTCCCGATATTACTGCAAACTGCACAAGAACAGTCTTAGCGAAAGGCTTCTTGAGGGCAAAGCTGTAACTCTGTGAGATGAATTAACAGAACACAAAGCAGTTTCTCAGAAAACTTTGTCCACTTTTTAACGGATGATATATCCTTTTTAACCATAGCCCTCTATGGCCTTCCAAATATCACTTTGTAAATTCCACAAGAACATTCTTAGCGAAAGGCTTCTTGAGAGAAAAAGTGTAACTCTGTGAGATGAATTAACAGAACACAACGCAGTTCCTCAGAAAGCTTCTTTTCAGTTTTTAACGGAAGATATTTCCTTTTTCACCATAGCCCTCTATGGGCTTCCAAAGATCAATTTGCAAATTCCCCAAGAACAGTCTTAGTGAAAGGCTTCCTGAAGGGAAACCTGTAACTCTGTGAAATGAATTAACAGAACACAAAGCAGTTTCTCTGAAAGCTTCTTTCCAGTTTTTAACGGAAGATATTTCATTTTTCACCGTAGCCCTCTATGGGCTTTGAAATATCACTTTGCAAATTCCACAAGAGCAGTCTTAGCGAAAGGCTTCCTGACGGGAAAGCTGTAACACTGTGAGATGAATTAACAGAACACAAAGCAGTTTCTCACCAAGCTTCTTTCCTGTTTTTAACTGAAGATATTTCCTTTTTCATCATAGTCCTCTATGGCCTTCCAAATACTACTTTGCAAATTCCACAAGAACAGTCTTATCAAACGGCTTCTCCAGGGGAAAGGTATAACTCTGTGAGATGAATTAACAGAACACACAGCAGTTTCTCAGAAGGCTTCTTTCCAGTTTTCAACGGAAGATATTTCCTTTTTCAGCATAGCCCTCTATGGGCATCCAAATATCACTTTGCAAATTCCACAAGAACAGTCTTGGCGAAAGGCTTCCTGAGTGGAAAGCTGTAACACTGTGAGATGAATTAACAGAACACAAAGCAGTTTCTCACAAAGCTTCTTCCCAGTTTTTAACAGAGAATATCTCCTTTTTCACCATAGCACTCTATGGCCTTCAAAATATCACTTTACAAATTCCACAAGATCAGTTGTAGAGTAAGGCTTCTTGAGGGGAAGAACACAAAGCAGTTTCTCAGAAAGCTTCTTTCCACTTTTTAACTCAAGATATTTCCTTTTTCACCATTGCCCTCTATGGGCTTCCAAATATCACTTTGCGAATTCCACAAGAACAGTCTTATCGAACGGTTTCCTGAGGGGAAAGCTGTAATTCAGTGAGATGAATTAGTGAACACAAGGCAGTTTCTCAGAAAGCTTCTTTCATGAACAGTTTCCTGAGGGGAAAGCTGTAACTCTGTGAGATGAATTATCAGAACACAACGCAGTTTCTCAGAAAGCTTCTTTACAGATTTTAACTGAAGATATTTCCTCTTTCATCACATCCCTCTATGGGCTTCCAAATATCACTTTGCAAATTCCACAAGAACAGTCTTAGCGAAAGGCTTCTTGAGGGGAAAACTGTAACTCTGTGAGATGAATTGACAGAACACATCGCAGTTTCTCAGAATGCTTCTTTCCAGTTTTTAGCGAAAGATATTTCCTTTTTCACCATAGCCCTCTATCGGCTTCCAAGTATCACTTTGCAAATTCCACAAGAAGAGTCTTAGCGATAGGCTTCTTGAGAGGAAAGCTGTAACTCGGTGAGATGAATTAGCAGAACACAGCGCAGTTTCTCAGAAAGCTTCTTTCCATTTTTTAACTGAAGATATTTCCTTTTTCACCATAGCTCTCTATGGGCTTCCAAATATCACTTTGAAAATTCCACAAGAACAGTCTTAACGAAAGGTTTCTTGAGGGGAAAGTTGTAATTCTATGAGATGAATTAACGGAACACAAAGCAGTTTTTCAGAAAGCTTCTTTACAGTTTTTAACGAAAGGTATTTCCTTTTTCACCATATCCCTGTAAAGGCTTCCAGATATCACTTTGCAAATTCCACAAGAACAGTCTTAGCGAAATGCTTCTTGAGGGGAAAAATGTAACTCTGTGAGATGAATTAATAGAACACAAAGCACTTTCACAGAAAGCTTCCTTTCAGTTTTTAGGGGAAGATATTTCCTTTTTCACCATAGCCCTCTATGGGCTTCGAAATATCACTTTGCAAATTCCACAAGAAGAGTCTTAGCGAAAGGCTTCTTGAGGGGAAAGGTGTAACTCTGTGAGATGAATTAACAGAAAGCAACGCAGTGTCTCAGAAAGCTTCTTTCCAGTTTTTAACGGAAGATATTTCCTTTTTCACCATAGCCCTCTATGGGCTTCCCAATATCACTGCAAATTGCACAAGAACAGTCTTAGCGAAAGGCTTCTTGAGGGGAAAGCTGTAACTCTGTGAGATGAATTAAGAGAGCACAAAGCAGTTTCTCAGACAGCTTCTTTCCACTTTTTAACTCAAGATATTTCCTTTTTCACCATAGCCCTCTATATTCTTGCAAACATCACTTTGCAAATTCCAGAAGAACAGTCTTATCGAACGGCTTTTTGAGGGGAAAGGTGTAACTCTTTGAGATGAATTAACGGAACACAAAGCAGTTTCTCAGAAAGCTTCTTTCCAGTTTTTAACTGAAGATGTTTCCTTTTTCACCATAGCACTCTATGGGCTTCCAAATATCACTTTGCAAATTCCTCGAGAACAGTCTTAGACAAAGGGTTCTTGACGGGAAAGCTGTAACTCTGTGAGATGAATTAACAGAACATAACGCAGTTTCTCAGAAAGCTTCTTTCCTGTTTATAACTGAAGATATTTCCTTTCTCACCATAGCCCTCTATGAGCTTCCAAACATCACTTTGCCAATTCCACAAGAAGAGTCCTATACAAAGGCTTCTTTAGGGGAAAGCTGTAATTCTGTGTGATGAATTAACAGAACACAAAGCAGTTTCTCAGAAAGTTTCTTTCCAGTTTTTAACTGAAGATATTTCCTTTTTCACCATAGCCCTCTGTCGCTTCCTATTATTACTTTGCAAATTCCACAAGAACAGTCAAAACCGTTCCAAACCGGTTTGAGCTGGTCTGGCCTTGTTTAAGCCAGTCAAACCCGGTTTGTGGACCAGTTTTAGCCGGTCTGGCCCGGTCTGGTCTGGTTTGCTCTGGCTTCATCTGTTCTGGGACGGTCTGGTGCAATTTCATCCGGTTTGATACGGTCTGGTCCGGTTTTATCCTGTCTCATCTGGTCAAAACCAGTTTGAGCCAGTCTCTTCTGGTGTGAACCGGTCAAAACCGGTTTTAGCCGGTTTGGTCTGGTTTCAGCCGGTCTGGTCTGGTTTGAGCCGGTCAAAATATGATTGACCCGGTTTGGCCCGGTTTAAGCAGGTCTGGAGTGGTTTGAGTTGGTCAAAACCGCTTTGAGCCGGTCAAAACCAGATTGAGCCAGTCAAAACCAGTTTGAACTGGTCCGCTCTCGTTTTAGCCAGTCAAAACTGGTTTGAGCCGGTCTGGTCTGGTTTGAGCCGTTCTGGTCTGGTTTGAGACGGTCAAAACCGGTTTGAGCCAGTCTGGTCTGCTTTGAGCAGGTCAAAACCGGTTTGTGGCCCAGGTTTCGGCGGTGTGTGCTGGTCGGGTCCGGTTTGATCTGATTTTAGCCGTTCTGAGCCGGTCAGATTCGGTTTGATCCGGTCTCATCCGGTCAAAACCGGTTTTAGCCAGTCAAAACCGGTTTCAGCCGGTCTGGTGTGGTTTGACCAGGTCAAAACCGGCTCAGGCCGGTCAAAACCAGTTTGAGCCGGTCTGGTCTGGTTTGAGCCGGTCAAAACTGGTTTGTGGCCTGCTTTTAGCCGGTCTGGCCCGGTCTGGTACCGTTTGCTCCAGCTTAAGCTGTTCTGGGCCGGTCTGGTGCGGTTTCATGTGGTTTAAGCCGGTCTGGTCTGGTTTTATCCTGTCTCATCTGGTCAAAAGCGGTTTGAGCCGGTCTCTTCTGGTGTGAGCGGGTCAAAACCGGTTTGAGCCCGTCTGGTCTGGTTTGAGCCAGTCTGGTCTGGTTTAGCCGGTCAAAACCTGATTGAGCCGGTTTGGCCCGATTTTATCCTGTCTGGGCCCATCTGGTTCGGATTGAGCCATTTAGAGCCGGTTTGTGCTGGTCTGGTCCGGTATGATCCGGTTTGAGAAGGTCTGGTCTGGTTTGATCTGGTCTAATCTGGTCAAAACCGGTTTGAGCCAGTCAGGTCTGCTTTGAGCTGGTCAAAACAGGTTCCACCCGGTCTGGTCTGGTTTGAGCCGGTCAATATAAGTTTGAGCCGGTTTGGCACGGTTTTAAGCATTCTGGGCCAATCCGGTCTGGTTGGATCTGGTTTGAGCCGGTCTGGACTGGTTTGAGCCGGTCAAAACTGGTGTGAGGCGGTCTGGTCTGGTTTAAGCCGATCAAAATAGGTTTGAGCTGGTTTGGCCTGGTTTTAGGTGGTCTGGGTCGGTCTGGTCCGGTTTGATCCGGTTTTAACTGGTCTGGGCTTGTCTGTTCCGGTTTGATCCGGTCTCATCTGGTCAAAATCGGTTTCAGCCAGTCAAAACTGGTTTGAACCGGTCTGGTGTGTTTTGAGCCGGTCAAAACGGGTTTGAGCCGGTCAAAACCGGTTTGAGCCATTCTAAACCGGTTTAAGCTGGTCAAAACCGGATTGAACTGGTCTGGTCTGGTTTGAGCTGGTGAAAACCGATTTGAGCCGGTCTGGTCTGATTTGAGCCAGTCTGGTCTGGTTTGAGCCAGTCAAAGCTGGCTCAGGTCAGTGAAAACCATTTTGAGCGGGTCTGGTCTGGTTTCAACCGGTCAAAACCGGTTTGTGGCGCAGTTTGAGGCGGTCTGGGACGCTCTGGTCCGGTTTGATCCGATTTTAGCCGGTCTGGGATGGTCTGATTCATTTTGATCTGGACTCATCCGGTCAAAACCGGTTTTAGCTGGTCAAAACCGATTTCAGCTGGTCTGGTGTGGTTTGAGCAGGTCAAAACCGGTTTGAACCGGTCTGGTCAGGTATGATCCGGTTTGAGAAGGTCTGGTCCGGTTTCATCTGGTCTAATCCGGTCAAAATCGGTTTGACCCGGTCAGGTCTGGTTTGAGCTGTTGAAACCAGGTTCGAGCCGGTCTGGTCTAGTTTGAGCCGGTCAAAACCGGTTCGAGCAGGTCAAAACCGGTTTGAGCCGGTTTGTTCTGGTTGAAGCCAGTCAAAACCGATTCTTGCCTGTCTGAGTTGGTCTGTTCCGGTTTGTTCCGGTCTAATCAGATCAAAACCGGGTTGAGCCATTGAAAACCGGCTTTAGCCGGTCTGGAGTGGTTTGAGCTGGTCAAAACCGATTTTAGCTGGTCAAATCCGGATTGAGCCAGTCAAAACCGGTTTGAACCGCTCTGGTGTGGTTTGAGCCGGTCAAAACCGGTTTGAGCCTGTCTGGCCCAGTTTTAGCCGGTCTGTGCCTGTCTGGTCCGGTTTGATCCGGTTTCAACCAGTCTGGGTTTGTCTGGTCCGCTTTTATCCGGTGTGAACCGGTCTGGTCCGGTTTGATTCGTGTCATCTGGTCAAAACCAGTTTGAGTGGGTCTGGTCTGGTTTGAACTGGTCTGGTCTGGTTTGAACCAGTCAACACCGGTTTGAGCTGGTCTGGTCTGGTTTGAGCCGGTAAAAGCCGTTTTGTGGCCCAGTTTTAGGCGGTCTGGGCCAGTCTGCTCCGGTTTGATCCGATTTTACCTGGTATGGGCCGGTCTGATTTGGTTTGATCAAGTATCATCCGGTCAAAAAGGGTTTTAGCTGGTCAAAACCGGTTTCAGCCGGTCTGGTGTAGTTTGAGAAGGTCAAAACCGGTTTGAGCTGGTCTGGTCTGGTTTGAGCCGGTCTGTTCTGGTTTGAGCCGGTCAAAACCGGTTCGAGCCGTTAAAAACCAATTTGAGCCTGTTTGGTCTGGTTGAAGCCAGTCAAAACCGATTCGAGACTGTCTGAGCCGGTTTGGTCCAGTTTGATCCAGTCTATATCAGGTCAAAACCGGTTTGAGCCTGTGAAAACGTTTTTAGCCGGTCTCGAGTGGTTAGAGTCGGTCAAAACAGGTTTGAGCCGGTCAAAACCGGATTGAACCAGTAAAAACCGGTTTGAACAGGTCTGGTCTGGTTTGAGCCAGTCAAAACCGGTTTGAGCCGGTCTGGCCTCATTTTAGGCAGTCTGGGCCAGTCTGGTCCAGTTTGATCTGGTGTCATCCGGTCAAAACCGCTTTGAGCCGGTCTGGTCCGGTTTGAGCCGGTTTGGTCTGGTTTGAGCTGGTCAAAACTGGCTGAGGCCGGTCAAAAGCGGTTTGAGCCGTTCTGGTCTTGTTTGAGCCAGTCAAAACCGGTTTGTGTCCCGGTTTTAGCCGGTCTGGCCTGGTGTGGTACGGTTTGCTCCGGCTTCAGCTGTTCTGGGATGGTCTGGTGCAGTTTCATCTGGTTTGAGCTGGTTTGGTCCGGTTTTATCCTGTCTCATCCGGTCAAAACTGGTTTGAGCCAGTCTCTTCTGGTTTAAACTGGTCAAAAGATGTTTGAGCCGGTCTGGTCTGGTTTGAGCCGGTCAAAATCTGATTGAGCTGATTTGGCCCGGTTTTAGCCTGTCTGGGCTGGTCTGGTTCGGTTTGAGCTGGTTTGAGCCGGTTTGTGCTGGTCTGGTCCGGTGTGATCCAGTTTGAGAACGTCTCATCTGGTGTGATCTGGTCTAATCCAGTCAAAACCGGTTTGAGCCGGTCAGGTCTGGTTTGAGCCGGGAAAAACACGTTCCACGCATTCTGGTCTGGTTTTAGCCGGTCAAAATAGGTTTGAGCCGGTTTGGCACGGTTTTAGGGGGTCTGGGCCGGTCTGGTCCGAATTTCTCCGGTTTGAGCCAGTCTGGTCTGGTTTGAACCGGTCTGGTCTGGTTTGAGCCGGTCAGAACCGGTTCGAGCCGTTCAAAACCGTTTTGAGCCGGTTTTGTCTGGTTGAAGCCAGTCAAACCCGATTCGAGCCTGTCTGAGCCAGTCTGGTCTGGTTTGATCTGGTCTAATCAGGTCAAAACCGGTTTGAGCCGGTGAAAACCGGTTTTAGCCGGTCTGGAGTGGATTGTGCTGGTCAAAAGCAGTTTGAGCCAGTCAAAACAGGATTGAGCCAGTCAAAACTGGTTTTGAACCGGTCTGGTCTGGTTTGAGCCGGTCAAAACCGGTTTGAGCCAGTCTGGTCTGCTTTGAGCCGGTCAAAACCGGTATGTGGCCCGGTTTTAGCAGGTCTGGGTCGGTCTGGTCTGGTTTGATCCGGTTTCAGCTGGTCTGGGGCGGTCGAGTCTGGTTTGATCCAGTCAAAACCGCTTTGAGCCGGTCAACACCGGTTTGAGCCTGTCTGGTCTGGTTTGAGCCATTCTGGTCTGGTTTGAGCTGGTCAAAATCGGCTCAGATCGGTCAAAACCGGTTTGAGCCAGTCTGGTCTGGTTTGAACCAGTGAAAACCAGTTTGTGGCACAGTTTTAGGCGGTCTGGGCCGATCTGGGCCGGTTTGATCCGATTTTAGCCGGTCTGGGCCTGTCTGGTTTGGTTTGATCTGGTTTCAGCCAGTCTGGGCCTGTCTGGTCCGGTTTGATCCGGTGTGAGCCGGTCTGGTCCTGTTTGATCCAGTGTCATCTGGTCAAAACCGGTTTGAGCCGTTCTGGTCCGGTTTGAGCCGGTCTGGTCTGGTTTGAGCCGGCCAAAACCAGCTCAGGCTGGTTAAAACCGGTTTGAGCCGGTCTGGTCTGGTTTGAGCCAGTCAAAAACCGGTTTGTGGCCCGATTTTAGCTGGTCTGGACCGGTCTGTCCTGGTTTGATCCAGTTTCAGCTGGTCTGGGCCGGTCGAGTCTGTTTTGATCCGGTCTCATCAGGTCAAAACTGGTTTGAGCCAGTGAAAACAGGTTTTAGCCGGTCTGGAGTGGTTTGAGCCGGTCAAAACCGGATTGAGGCAGTCAAAAGCGGTTTGAACCCGGTCTGGTCTGGCTTGAGCCGGTCAAAACCGGTTTGAGCCAGTCTGGCCCGGTTTTAGCCGGTCTGGGCCAGTCTAGTCCGGTATGATCTGGTTTCAGCCCGTCTGGGCCTGTCTGGTCCGGTTTCATCCGGTTTGAGCCTGTCTGGTTTGGTTTGATCCGGTGTCACCCGTTCAAAACCGGTTTGAGCCAGTCTGGTCCGGTTTGAGCTGGTCTGGTCTGGTTTGAGCTGGTCAAAACCGGCTCAGGCCGGTCAAAACCCGTTTGAGCCAGTCTGGTCTGGTTTGAGCCGGTCAAAACCGGTTTGTGGTCTGGTGTTAGCCGGTCTGGCCCGGTCTGGTCCCGTTTGCTCCGGCTTCAGTTGTTCTGGGCAGGTCTGGTGCGGTTTCATCCGGTTTAAGCTGGTCTGGTCTGGTTTTATCCTGTCTCATCCGGTCAAAAGCGGTTTGAGCTGGTCTCTTCTGGTGTGAGTCGGTCAAAACCGGTTTGAGCCCGTCTGGTCTGGTTTGAGCCGGTCTGGTCTGGTTGGAGCTGGTCAAAACCTGATTGAGCCAGTTTGGCTCGGTTTTAGCCTGTCTGGGCAGGTATGGTTCGGCTTGAGCCGGTTAGATCTGGTTTGTGCTGGTCTGGTCCGGTATGATCCGGTTTGAGAAGGTCTGGTCCGGTTTGATCCGGTATAATCTGGTCAAAACCGGTTTGAGCCGGTCAGTTCTGGTTTGAGCCGGTCAAAACAGGTTTGACCCAGTCAAAATACGTTTGAGCCGGTTTGGCCCGGTTTTAGGCAGTCTGGGCCGGTCTGGTCTGGTTTGATATGGTTTTAGCCGGGTCTGGGCTCGTCTGGTCCGGTTTGATCCTGTCTCATCCGGTCAAAATCCATTTCAGCCGGTCAAAACCGGTTTTAGCCGGTGTGCTGTGGTTTGAGCCGGTCAAAACCGTTTGAGACGGTCAAAAACCGGTTCGAGCCGTTCAAAACCGGTTTAAGCAGGTCATAACCGGATTGAACCGGTCTGGTCTGGTTTGAGCCGCTCAAAACCGATTTTAGCCGGTCTGGTCTGGTTTGAGCCGGTCTGGACTGGTTTGAACCAGTCAAAACCAGCTCAGTCGGTCTAAACTGGTTCGAGCCGGTCTGGTTCTGTTTGAGATGGTTTGAGCCGGTTTGTGCTGGTCTGGTCGAGTATGATCCTGTTTGAGAAGGTCTGGTCCGGTTTGATCCGGTCTAATCTGGTCACTACGGTTTGAGCTGGTCAGGTCTGGTTTGAGCCGGTCAAAACAGGTTCAACCCGGTCTGGTCTGGTTGGAGCCGGTCAAAATAGGTTGGAGCCGGTTTGGCATGGTTTTAGGCGGTCTGGGCCAGTCTGGACCAGTTTGATCCAGTTTGAGCCGGTCTGGTCTGGTTTCAGCCAGTCAAAATAGGTTTGAGGCAGTCCGGTCTGGTTTGAACCGGTCTGGGCTGGTTTGAGCCGGTCAAAACAGGTTCAAGCCGGTGAAAACTGGTTTGAGCCGGTCTGGTCCAGTTTCAGCCTGTCTGGTCTGGTTTATGCAGGTCAAAACTGGCTCAGGACGGTCAAAACCGGTTTGAGGCCTGTCTGGTCTGGTTTAGCTGGTCAAAACCGGTTTGTGGCCCGGTTTTAGCCGGTCTGGGCTGGTCTGTTCTTGTTTCATGCGGTTTCAGCTGGTCTGGGCTGGTCGAGTCCGGTTTGATCCAGACAAAACCGCTTTGAGCCAGTCAAAACCGGTTTGAGCCGGTGTGGTCTGGTTTGAGCCGGTCTGGTCTGGTTTGACCAGTCAAAACCCGCTCAGGTCGGTCAAAACCGGTTTGAGCTGGTCTGGTCTGGTTTAAATTGGTCAAAACCGGTTTGTGGCCCAGTTTTAGGAGGTCTGGGACGGTCTGCTTCGGTTTGATCCGATTTTAGGTGGTGTGGGCCCGTCTGATTCGCTTTGATCCGGTCTCATCCGGTCAAAATCGGTTTTAGACGGTCAAAACGGGTTTCAGCCGGTCTGCTGTGGTTTGAGCAGGTTAAAACCGGTTTGAGCCGGTCTGGTCTGGTTTGAGCCTGTCAAAACTGGCTCAGGACGGTCAAAACCGGTTTGAGCCGCTCTGGTCTGCTTTGAGCAGTCAAAACCGGTTTTGTGGCCCGGTTTTAGCCGGTGTGGCCTGGTCTTGTCCGGTTTCCTCCGGCTTCAGCTGTTCTGGGCTGATCTGGTGCGGTCATCCGGTTTGAGCCGGTCTGGTCCGGTTTTATCGTGTTTCATCGGGTCAAAACCGGTTTGAGCCAGTCTGGTCTGCTTTGAGCCGGTCAAAACTGGTTTGAGCCATTCTGGTCTGGTTTGAGCCGGTCTGGTCTGGTTTGAGCCGGTCAAAACTGGTTTGAGCCATTCTGGTCTGGTTTGAGCCGGTCTGGTCTGGTTTGAGCCGGTCAAAACCAGTTGAGCCGGTCTGGTCTGGTTTGAACCGGTCAAAAACGGTTTGTGGCCCAGTTTTAGGTGGTCTGGCCGGTCTGATTTGGTTTAATCCAGTCTAATCCGGTCAAAAACCGGTTTTAGCCGGTCAAATCCGCTTTCAGACGGTCTGGTGTGGTTTTGAGCAGATCAATACCGGTTTGAGCCGGTCAAAACCGGTTTTAGCTGGTCTGGTCTGGTTTGAGCTTGTCTGGTCTGGTTTGAGCCAGTCAAAACCGGTGGAGCCGGTCAAAACCGGGTTGAGCCGGTCTGATCTGGCTTGAGCCGGTCAAAACCGGTTTTGTGGCCCGGTTTTAGCTGGTCTGGCCCGTTCTGGTCCCGTTTGCTCCGGCTTCAGCTGTTCTGGGCCGGTCTGGTGCAGTTTCATCCGGTTTAAGACGGTCTGGTCTGGTTTTATCCTGTCTCATCCGGTCAAAACCGGATTGAGCCGTTCTCTTTTGGTGTGAGCCGGTCAAAACCGGTTTGAGCCCGTCTGGTCTGGTTTGAGGCGGTCTGGTCTGGTTTGAGCCGGTCAAAACCTGATTGAGCCGGTTTGGCCCGGTTTTAGCCTGTCAGGGCCGGTCTGGTTCGGTTTGAGCCGGATAGAGCCGGTTTGTGCAGGTCTGGTCCGGTATGATCCGGTTTGAGGCGGTCTGGTCTGGTTTGAGCTGGTCAAAACCGGTTTGTGGTCCGGTTTTAGCCGATCTGGCCCGGTATGGTCCGGTTTGCTCTGGCTTCAGCTGTTCTGGACCGGTCTGGGGCGGTTTCATCCGGTTTGAACTGGTCTGGTCCGGTTTTATCCTGTCTCATCTGGTCAAAACCCGGTTTGAGCCAGTCTCTTCCGGTTTAAGCCGGTCAAAACCGGTTTGAGCCAGTCTGGTCTTGTTTGAGCCGGTCTGGTCTGGTTTGAGCCGGTCAAAACCTGATTGAGCCGGTTTGGCCCGATTTTACCTGTCTGGGCTGGTCTGGTTCGGTTTGAGCCGGTTTGAGCCGGTTTGTGCTGGTCTGGTCCAGTATGAGACGGTTTGAGAAGGTCTGGTCCGGTTTGATCTCGACTAATCTGGTCAAAACCGGTTTGAACCGGTCAGGTCTGGTTGAGCCCATCAAAACAAGTTTGACCCAGCCTGGTCTGGTTGGAGCTGGTCGAAATAGGTTTGAGCAGGTTTGGCATGGTTTTAGGCGGTCTGGGCCGGTATGGTCCAGTTTGCTCCGGTTTGAGCCAGTTTGGTGTGGTTTGAGCCAGTCAAAACCGGTTTGAGCCAGACTGGTCTGGTTTGAGACGGTCTGGTCTGGTTTGAGACGGTCAAAACCAGTTTGAGCCGGTCTGATCCGGTTTCAGCTGGTCTGATCTGGTTTGAGCCGGTCAAAACCGGTTTGTGGCCTGGTTTTATCCGGTCTGGGCCGGTCTGGTCTGGTTCAATGCGGTTTCAGCTGGTCTGCGCCGGTCGAGTCCGGTTTGATCCGGTCAAAACCGCGTTGAGCCAGTCAAAACCGGTTTGAGCTGGTCTGGTCTGGTTTGAGCCGGTCTGGTCTGGTTTGAGCCGGTCAAAACCGGCTCAGGTCGGTCAAAACCGGTTTGACCCGGTCTGGTCTGGTTTGAACCAGTCAAAACCAGTTTGTGGCCCAGTTTTAGGCGGTCTAGGATGGTCTGGTCCCGTTTGATCCGATTTTAGCCGGTCTGGGCCGGTCTGATTCGGTTTGATCCGGTCTCATCCGGTGAAAACTGGTTTTAGCCGGTGAAAACCGGTTTCAGCCCGTCTGCTGTGGTTTCAGCAGGTCAAAACCAGTTTGCGCCGGTCAAAACCGGTTTGAGCCGGTCTGGTCTGGTTTGAGCCGGTCAAAACCGTTTTGTGGCCCGTTTTAGCCGGTCTGGGCCAATCTGGTCTGGTTTTGCTCCAGCTTCAGCTGTTCTGGTCCGGTTTGGTGCGGTTTCATCCGAGTTTTAGCCAGTCTGGTCCGGTTTTATCCTGTCTCATCCAGTCAAAACCGGTTTGAGCCGGTCTGTTCTGGTTTGAGCCAGTAAAAACCGGTTTGAGCCGGTCTGGTCCGGTTTGAGCCGGTCTGGTCTGGTTTGAGATGGTCAAAACCGGTTCAGGTCGGTCAAAATCCGGTTTGAGCCAGTCTGCTCTGGTTTGAGCTGGTCTGGTCTGGTTTGAGCTGGTCAAAACCGGCTCAGGTCGGTCAAAACCGGTTTGAGCCGGTCTGGTCTGGTTTGAACCGGTCAAAACCAGTTTGTGGCCCAGTTTTAGTCGGTCTAGGACGGTGTGGTCCCGTTTGATACGATTTTAGCCGGTCTGGGCCGGTCTGATTAGGTTTGATCCGGTCTCATCCAGTGAAAACTGGTTTTAGCCGGTGCAAACCGGTTTCAGCCCGTCTGCTGTGGTTTTAACAGGTCAAAACCGGTTTGCGCTGGTCAAAACCGGTTTGAGCTGGCCTGGTATGGTTTGAGCCGGTCAAAACCGGCTCAGGCCGGTCGAAACAGGTTTGAGCCAGTCTGGTCTGGTTTGAGCTGGTCAAAACCGTTTTGTGGCCTGGTTTTAGCCGGTCTGGACCAATCTGGTCTGGTTTGCTCCAGCTTCAGCTGTTCTGCGCCGGTTTGGTGCGGTTTCATCCGAGTTTAGCCGGTCTGGTCCGGTTTTATCCTGTCTCATCCAGTCAAACCGGTTTGAGCCGGTCTGTTCTGGTTTGAGCCAGACAAAACCGGTTTGAGCAGCTCTGGTCCGGTTTGACCCGGTCTGGTCTGGTTTGAGATGGTCAAAACCGGTTCAGGTTTGTCAAAATCCGGTTTGAGCAGGTCTGGTCTGGTTTGAGCCGGCCAAAACCGGTTTGTGCCGATTTGGCCCTGAATTAGCTGGTCTGGGCCGGTCTTTTCCGGTTTGATGTGGTTTGAGCCGGTCGGGTCCGGATTGATCCGGTCTCATCGGGTCAAAACAGGTTTGAGCCAGTCTGGTCTGGTATGAGCCGGTCTGGTCTGGTTTGAGCCGGTCAAAACCGGCTCTGGTCAGTCAAAACCGGTTTGTGCCGGTCTGGTCTGGTTTGAGCCGGTCAAAACCGGTTTGTGGCCCGGTTTTAGCCGGTCTGGTCCTGTCTGGTCTGGTTTGCTACAGCTTCAGCTGTTCTGGGACGGTCTGATGCGGTTTCATCTGATTTGAGCCGGTCTGGTCCGGTTTTATTCTGTCTCATCCAGTCAAAACCGGTTTGAGCCAGTCTCTTCTGGTTTAAGCCGGTCAAAACCGGTTTGAGCCAGTCTGGTCTTATTTGAGCCGTCTGGTCTGGTTTGAGGCAGTCAAAACCTGATTGAGCCGGTTTCACCCGGTTTTAGCCTGTCTGAGCCGGTCTGGTTCGGTTTGAGCTGGTTTGTGCTGGTCTGGTCCGGTATGATATGGTTTGAGAAGGTCTGTTCCAGTTTGATCCAGTCTAATCTGGTCACAACCGGTTTGAGCCGGTCAGGTCTGGTTTGAGCCCGTCAAAACAGGTTCGACCCAGTCTGGTCTGGTTGGAGCTGGTCAAAATAGGTTTGAGCCGCTTTGGCATGGTTTTAGGCGGTCTGGGCCGGTCTGGTCCAGTTTGATCTGGTTTGAGCCGGTCTGGTCTGGTTGGAGCCGGTCAAAACCGGTTTGAGCCGGTCTGGTCAGGTTTGAGCCAGTCTGGTCTGGTTTGAGATGGTCAAAACCGGTTTGCGGACCAGTTTTAGGCGGTCTAGGCCGGTCTGGTCTGGTTTGATCCGATTTTAGCCGGTCTGGGCCGGTCTGATTCGCTTTGATCTGGTCGCATTTGGTCAAAACCGGTTTTAGTCGGTCAAAACCGGTTTCAGCCGGTCTGCTGTGGTTTGAGCAGGTCAAACCCGGTTTGAGATGGTCTGGTCTGGTTTGAGCCGTTCTGTTCTGGTTTGAGCCGGTCAAAACCGGTTTGAGCTGGTTTGGTCTGGTTGAAGCAGTCAAAACCGATTCGAGCCTGTCTGAGCCGCTGTGGTCCGGTTTGATGCGGTCTAATCAGGTCAAAACCGGTTTGAGCTGGTGAAATCCGGTTTTAGCCATTCTGGACTGGTTTGAGGTGGTCAAAACCGGTTTGAGCTGGTCAAAACCGGATTGAGCTAGTCAAAACCGGTTTGAACTGGTCTGGTCTGGTTTGAGCCGGTCAAAACCGGTTTGAGCCGGTTTGTCCCAGTTGTAGCCTGTCTGGGCCAGTCTGGTTCGGTTGGAGTTGGTTTGAGCTTGTTTGTGCTGGTCTGGTCAGTTATGATCCGGTTTGAGAAGGTCTGGTCCGGTTTGATCCGGTCTAATCCAGTCAAAACCGGTTTGAGCCGGTCAGGTCTGGTTTGAGCCGGTCAAAACAGGTTCGACCCGGTCTCGTCTGGTTTGAGCCGGTCAAAATAGATTTGAGCCGGTTTGGCTTTGTTTTAGGCGGTCTGGGCCTCTCTGTTCCGGTTTGATCCGGTTTGGCCGGTCTGGTCTGGTTTGAGCCGGTCAAAACCGGTTTGAGCTGGTCTGGTCTGGATTGAGACGGACAAAATAGGTTTGAACCGGTTTGGCCTGGTTTTAGGTGGTCTGGGCAGGTCTGGTCCGGTTTGATCCGGTCTCATCCTGTCAAAATCGTTTTCAGCCTGTCTAAACCGGTTTGAGCCTGTCTGGTGTGGTTTGAGCCGGTCAAAACCAGTTTGAGCCGGTCAAAACCTGTTCGAGCCGTTCAAAACCGATTTGTGCCGGTCAAAACCGGAT